>NW_006779491.1:1015613-1042774 GCF_000442215.2 Lipotes vexillifer | reverse complement strand
AGCAGGAAACTCAGCCATTTAGCCTCTGGGAGAACCTCACCTGATGATCTCCCCCATTGGACACATGCATACTCCCAGTGCCCCGTGTGCTAAACCCACACCTCCCCCACACTCTGCAGCAGGCTGTGTGCACACCTCCTGCATGTGATGGCAAGAGTGAGATCTGGTAAATGGACTGTGCTCAGAAAAATCAGACCAGAATCTGTGAGCAAGAGAAACCACTTTCTGGAAATTTTGAGCTATAGCACCGCTTTCTGAAAGGAAAAAAAGAAGTTCCCAGAAGCCAGCCAGGAGAGTTGTAAGAATCAGAGAAGGCATAAAAGCTTAAGAATTTTGCCGCAAGAGGGAGCAAGAACTGTGGAGCTGGGCTGTCCATACAAGGTCAGAGAAAGCTCCCAGATATAACAGGACGAATAAACAGTATATCCACCTAAATGCAACTAGTAAAAGATTTGAGGAGCTGTCTGCTACTTCAAATGCAAAAGCAGCAATGCAAAACTCCAAGGAATGTGAAGAATCAAGAAAACATGTCACCCGCAAAAGATAATAATAATCCTCCAATAACTGAATCACAGGCACAGAATTTTGCAATCTATCTGAAAAAGATTTCAAAATAATTGTTTTAATGAAACTCAATGAAATACAAGAAAACACATAAAGACAATTCAACAAAATCAGAAAAACAATGTATGAGCAAAATTAGAAACTTAAGAAAGGGATAGAAATCTTAAAAAAAAAAAAAATCCAAACAGAAATTCTGGGGAAAAATTCAATGAACGAAATAGAAAATGCAATAGAGAGCATCTACAGCAGAAGAGACCAAATGGAGAATAGAATCAGTGTGCTAGAGAATAGGAACTTTGAAATAACTCAAGCAGAGGAAAATAAAGACAGAAAGAATGAAAATGAATGAAGAAAGCCTATGTGATCTAAGAGACTTCAAAAAATATATAAATATTAGAATAGTTGGAGTTCCATACTGAGAGGAAAGGAAGAAAAGGGCAGAACGTTTATTTAAAGAAAGAATAGGGACATCCCTGGTGGCGCAGTGGTTAAGAACCCGCCTGCCAATGCAGGGGACACGGGTTCGAGCCTTGGTTCGGGAAGATCCCACATGCCACAGAGCAACTAAGTCCATGCGCCACAACTACTGAGCCTGCGCTCTAGAGCCTGTGAGCCACAACTACTGAGCCCGTGAGCCACAACTACTGAAGCCCGCACGCCTAGAGCCCATGCTGCGCAACAAGAGAAGCCACAACGATGAGAAGAAGCTCGAGCACTGCAATGAAGAGCAGCCCCCGCTCACCGCAACTAGAGAAAGCCCGCACACAGCAACGAAGACCCAAAGACAGCCATAAACAAACAAACAAATAAATAGAAAGAATAGCTGAGTGGTGACCTAAATGGGAAGGAAATCTAAAAAAGAGGGGATATATGTATACGTATGACTGATTCATTTTGCTGTACAGCAAGAAACTAACACATTATAAAGCAACTATACTCCAGGAAAAAATAACTTAAAAAAAAGAAAGAATAGCTGAGAACTTCACAAATTTTGGGAGACACTTAGCCATCTAAGTTTACAAACCTAATAGATCACTATATATCTCAATGCATAAAGACCTTCTCAAGACACCTTATAATGAGGCTGTCAAAAATCAAAGACAAATAGAGAATCCTAACAGCAGCAAAAGAAAAAAAAAGTGTAACCTATAAAGAAACCCCCGTTAGGCTATCAGCAGATTTCTCAGCAGAGACCTACAGGCCAGGAGAGAGAAAAATAACAAAATATAAAAATTGCCAGCCCAAGAATCCTCTGTTTGGCAAAGTTATTCTTCAGAAATGAAGGAGAAATAAGACTTTCCCAAACAACAACAAAAAAGCTGAGAAAGTTCATTGGTACTAGATCTGCCTTGCGAGAAAATCTTTAAGAATTTCTTCAGACAGAAGCAAAAAGACACTAATTAGAACATGAAAATGTACAAAAGTATATAACACACTGGTAAAGGCAAATATACAGATTTAGAAACATCTAATCTGTGATAAGATAGCATGTTAACAACTTAACTAGAGTATAATGGTTAGGGACAAAAGTATTAAAAATAACTATAGTACTGTAATTTGTTAAAGAATATACAATATAAAAAGAGGTAAATTTGTGACCTCAAAATATAAAATGGGGAGCAAAAGGGTGAAATTTTCTTATGCGATCAAAGTAAACCACCTATCAGTTTTATCTGTAAGATATTTTATGTAAGTTTCATGACAACCACAAAGCAAAAACCTAGAGTAGATTCACAAAAGATAAAGAAAGGGAAATCAGAACATACCAGCACAAAAAATCACCAATTTACAAAGGCAGAAAGAAACAGAGAAAAAAACTAAATAATGGAACTACGAAACAACCAGAACACAATTAATAAGATGGCAGTAGTAAGTCCTTACACATCAATAATTATTCTAAATATAAATGAGTTGAACTCAGTAATCAAAAGGCACAGATGGTTAGATGGATTAAAAAAATAAAACCCAACCATCCGGGGCTGACAAGACACTCATTCAGCATTAAGGACACACATAGGCCCAAAGTAAAGAAATAGAAAAAGATATACCATGAAAGTGGAAATGAAAATAAAGCAGGGGTGGCTGTAAAAAAAGATCCAATTGCATGCCATCTATTACAATAGAGCCATTTTATTATTTTTTAATTGAAATACAGTTGATTTACAATGTTGTGTTAATTTCTGCTGTACAGCAAAGTGACTCAGTTATATATATATATATATATATATATATATATATATATGTACATGTATATATACATATATATATATTCTAGAAGACTATTACTTTTTTTTCTTTTTTTTTGCGGTACGCGGGCCTCTCACTGTTGTGGCCTCTCCCGCTGCGGAGCACAGGCTCCGGACGCGCAGGCTCAGCGGCCATGGCTCACGGGCCCAGCTGCTCCGCGGCATGTGGGATCTTCCCAGACCGGGGCACGAATCCGTGTCCCCTGCATCGGCAGGCAGACTCTCAACCACTGCGCCACCAGGGAAGCTCGTAGAAGACTATTACTTTTTAATACATGGAGAAAGAAAGTAAGTTCCTTAAAATAAGAATAATTTTTAAATTAAAATAAAAAACCACTCACCTGGCTTCCTTGTTTATTTGATCACCATACCCCACTGTTTTCACAACAGTTAAATTCAATTGAATATTGCTTTCCTGAAGTTCATATGTCTGAATTTTAAGTCCAACATTTGGGTAAAAATGTGAGGATTTTTTGTCTTTCAAATTAGTATTGAACAGTGTGTCGATCAATGTTGATTTTCCAATCCCAGTTTCCCCTGTATAAACATAGATATATCATAGGGGCATAAGATGTCTGAGAAAAAGTAACACCCTGACCCTCTAGGATGGTTTAAAGGGTCCCAAACACTTTAAAGACAGGAATATCCTTGAAAGTATACATGCCACTCTTGACTCCCTCCATCATTACATAATATAGAAAGATAATATACACAAAGCTATATCAGATTTTGAAGAGCACTGAAACACTTAAAGAAAAAAATGTCTAAGTAACAGGACTAAAGATACAAACCAATAGAAACACGAAGGCATAGTCTTAAATTAACAGCACCAGTGTTATGCTGCTTAAGTGAAGTTGAAATGAGCATTTAGGAAAATTAGGAAATAATTCATGTGAGGGGTTTGGCACTTACCCACACAGAGAATATTAAAAAAGAACCCTTGTTGAACAGATTTGTTCACCAGTTGACGAGGCAAACAATCAAAACCAAAATGACCAAGCGTAGTTAAGCAACGGATATTATCTTCTTTTTGCTTAGAGAAAAAAACAAATAAAAATATATTAATTAGAATAGAAAATGTCATTTGAAAATATGACTATAGGGGCTTCCCTGGTGGCGCAGTGGTTGAGAGTCCGCCTGCCGATGCAGGGGACACGGGTTCGTGCCCCGGTCTGGGAAGATCCCACATGCCGCAGAGCGGCTGGGCCCGTGAGCCATGGCTGCTGGGCCTGCGCGTCCGAAGCCTGTGCTCCGCGGCGGAAGAGGCCACAACAGTGAGAGGCCCGCGTACCGCAAAAAAAAAAGAAAATATGACTATAATAATATGTCAAAGAAATGGAATTGATTATCATTTGATCATCATACCTCAGATAAGACACAAATGAAGTAAATTTGTGAGAAGAGAAATCTTTATCCAGACACAGATTTTTGTCATCGTTTTTATAAACAGTGACTCTATCTCTGATCACACTCAGACTATGTTTCTAAATTTAAAAATAGGAAATTACAGACATACCACAAGAAAGCCTAGTATGTTACTATACAATAATAAATTATTTTTATAGAAAAAAAGGAAACAACATTCTTTCACTCCGTTTCAGTGTGGTAATATATTCAGGAAACCCAATATATGTTAATATATGTAAGGAAATCAAAGTTAATTTGAATTTTTTAAGAAGCAACTAAAAACTTTGACTTCAAATTTCTTATATGCCCTCTGAGAACTTGTTATATCAAATTGTTAAAGGAATCCATTGCTAATAATACCAACCTAGAAAACTAGAAATCCAACAATATTATACATAAATTTACCAACTGATTATTTTTAAAAGGTGGAAAAATAATTCAAAGAATGCTTAACAATCTACACTAATCTCACTCCTAGAAATCTCTCTCAAACAACTAGAAAATTTCACAAATGCTTTATGCAGAAGTGTTCACTGTAGCTATCTAACATCCAAATATATGACTCCCTGAAATAGAATATCCAAGTAAATGATAATATATTTTTTCACGCACACACTGGGGCATTCTTAAGTCATTTTAAAAGATATTTATGAAGAACGCTTTAATAAATTGAAAAATATATGAAAATATTAAGTTAAAAAAGTAAGGTGTGAAATTGTGTGTACACTCCTAGCTTTTGGTGATAGAGTAACTTATAGCATTTTACCTTTCCTTACATCAACAATTAGAAACAACTGTTTGGGGAGTTCCCTGGTGGCCTAGTGGTTAGGATTCTGGGCTTTCATGGCCGTGGCCTGGGTTCAATCCCTGGTCGGGGAACTAAGATCCCTCAAGCCGCATGGTGTGGGCAAAAAAAAAAAAAAAAAAAAGGACTGTTTGAAGGCACTGGGAAGGAAAGAAAAGGAGGCAGAAACAAGAATAAATCACACTGGAAATAAGGTTAGCATAAGAGGTGAAACTAGGTTTATCCATATATTCCCTTGAAGTGACTCCCCAGTAAATGAGAAACTTGGGAAGCAGAGCTCAAGCAGAATGACAATCTTGAGCTGGGAAGTCTAAGGTCAGAAGTTGGGCTGCCAAAATACTGGGATATTGAGAAAGAAATGCTGGAAGAGCAAGCCACAGAGTGGGGAGATCCAAATCTGCAAACTTTAGAACACTTGGCTGAGTCTAACTCTGCACACGCAGACGTGACTACCAAGAGCTCAGCGGCAATGGAGAGAAGAGCTGGCATTCCAAAAGTGCTAAGCTGGTATTTCAGCAATGGTCCTGGGAAGACCCAAGGAGACAGAGTTTGGAGTTTACATTTCTTCCAAGTTAGACAAGTTTGGTCAACACTTTAGATAAACACTTTGGACTTTTTATTTAAATGTGTAAAAGGTCTTGCTATAGGATTTAGGATTATGTTCTAAGTCAAAGGGTTACTCCCAAGTCAAAGGGTATAACTAAGATAAACCCATCTTTACAAAGAGTATCATGACTCAACAGGGTCCAAATGATTTGCCAGTAATCTAACTGCCTGCTAAAACAAAATTCAATACTCTTTAGAGAAATATAATAATAGAATTCAGACTTTCTACAATACCATCCACAATGCTCAATGCATAATCAAAATTACTAGATTTGAAGAAGCAGAAAAAAATGTCTCATAGCTAAGGAAAAACTCAATCAATAGAAATACCCACACAATGAGGATATTGGAATTGGCAGACAAATACTATAACTATTATGAACATGTATAAGAATCTACAGAAAAAATGAGTTTAATGGATGAAGTGATAGGTAATTTTAGACACATGAAAGATGATATAGGGGTCAAAGCATACCACCAAAAAAAGTCATCAAATCACAAAGGAAGACAGCAAGATAACAAGTAAAGAACAAAGCAATTACAAAACAATCAGAAATAATTAACAAAATGGCAATAGTAAGTCCTTACCTATCGATAATTGTTTTAAAGGTAAGTGAATTAATTCTCCAATAAAAGGTCATAGAGGTTGAATGGATTTTAAAAAATCAAATGATATGCTGCCTACATGAGAATAACTTTAAGAACACAACACACTGAGAGAAAAGGGATGGAGAAAGATATTTCAAGCAAATGGTTACCAAAATAAAGCAAAGGAAGCTATACCTATTTCAGACAAGATAGACTAAGTTATAATTATAAAGAGGACAACCTATCAAGAAGATGTATTTATTATAAATATGCACTCAGTACCTAAATATGTAAAGCAAATACTAGCGGAACTAAAAGGAGAAAGAAATAGCAATGCAATAGTAGCTGGGGACTTGAATACCCCACTCTCAACAATGGATACATCATCCAGATGGAGAACCAATAAGGAAACAGCAGACTTGAACAATGCAATAGACTGAATGGACCTAATGGGCATATACAGAAAGTTCCATCTAACAGCTGCCTACTACACATTTTTCTCAGGTGCACACAAAATATTTTCTAAGGTAGATCATATATTAAGCCACAAAACAAGTCTTGATTAATTCAAAATGATAGAAATAATATCAAGTATCATAATGATATGTAAGACATTTACACTGAAAACTACAAAAGAATGATAAAAGCGATTAAGATGGAACTAAATAAATGGAAATAGATATCATGTTTACACATTGGAAAAACCATTAATATTAAGATGTTCTTTCACCCCATATATATTCAAATGCAATTTTAAAAGCACAGGAAAATCTGTTTAAATGGCACCTACTGGCCAAATGTTGCATATTTGAGCATCAAAATTATTAACTATGAGATTGCTGTCCTTCATATTCCAATTTCATGTTCCTTTCTACATGCCTACCCCTTCCTGAATCACCCTGCTATGGGACTCTTAATTGAGCTCAGTAGTAAGAGTAAAATAGGTTTACTATATCATGTTTTTAGCATAACTATTTTGAATAGTGTGGTCAAAAATATGAAATTATTAAAAAAATCTTTTAACAAAGAAAACATAGAGTTGGTAGTCCTAAATAAGAATATGCTTCAAAGATTTTTTTAAAAACACTCTTTGCATAGAAAATAAAATTATGCTATTTCTTTTTCCATAAGCATTATAATATTATAGACACACTGATATAAGGAAACATTTGTATTAATAGTTTCACTATGATTAGTATTAGAATTAATTTAATCCTCTTATGTTAAAATAAGGGATTAAGATCCAAACCGTTTACATGATTTACCCAAAGACAGAGTTCAATACACTTTGAGCTCTTTGAGATAGAATTTTATTCATCTTATATCATTAACTCCCAGCTCACAGTAGGCTTTCAATAGCTTTTGGTTGGATTAGTGCATGTTAAATGAAGAGTGAATGGTAGGGAGAGGAGCCTACCCGGGTCCTATCTGGTCTCAACCAAGAATCCAGGAATCAACCAAGAATTAATTAGTAAAAATTCCATGGGGATTTTATATTTAAAGAGAGTGTATTTAGCAATACTAAACTGAAAATACAATCAAATAAGAAATAATAAAAATTTTCAATTTGTAACTACTTGTGCTCTTAGAAGACAGCATTTATATATGGTGGTAAATTTTGAGTTCTCTACTCAAAAGAGAACATTCTGACCCATATAATCTGAAGATTATATGGAACAATAAAAGATTTGGACACTCTACTGTCCTCTCTGTCCTAGACTCCCTTGTGGCAGGCTTCTCTCATTTTAAAAACTGTAGCTTAGGGAGGTACCAGATCAAAGTGCTTTGTGTGCCCATAGAACAAAATATAGCCCATTTTCTTATCAGGAACAGACCAGAAACCTTGGCCTCATGAACACTGAGTTTTCACCCACAGAGCAAATATCGATAGAACAAGCAGGGGTTTCAATAGAATCATCACTATTACTTAACAAATGTCTTCTGACGGGCCAAAAGCTCTTTCTTATAATATTTACTTTTATAAAATTCCAATATAATCTATGTAGAGAACTTAAATATTTCAGATTCTACTAATTTGGAATTTGTGATCCTTCAAGTCTCGTTCTTGAATTCACCTTTGCATCATCCACAAACAAAGCACAAATAAGGCAAATTAAGAAATAAACAAGGTAGATATATAAAAATATATGAACCTACTATTAAAAGGATTATTTCACATGCATTCACATGAAACTGAAATGCAAATCATACATTATTTGAATCCCTCATGATAGCGAGGACACACAGACTACATCTAGCAAATGGGATACTGTACATAAAGTTATAGTCTGTAAATTTATAAAAGGACTCTACAAGCTCTGACAAGCCCTGATGTTTACCCTGTATTCACTGAACTTTTTTTTCCAGTGGTATGGGGAAAGGTAGCTGAATAAGAAAAAGTCACTAGTCATTGTGAGCCTTTGGGACAGTCACTGGTGCCTGTTTTCTCTTCTATAAAATGAGAACATTTGATCAGCAGAGCTTAAAATTCTTCCACACTCTGATGTTCTATAAGTCAAAGAGTCTTATTTATGAAGAGCCTACAATTTCAATGAGAATAAAAGCCATGAAGAAAAAGTTAAAATATCTCTTAATATCATGCTAAGTACCAAAATTACAGAAAAGTCAAAAACTAATATAGGAATTTGGAAGAAGGATAGATGACTGTGGCATAGAGTAGAGTTAAAAAGAATTTTAAAAGGTGGCAGATTGGCTCTTGAAGACAGAATAAGATGTGTATGAAGGAGAGAGGTATTATGAACAAGAGGCAAAAAAAGGACCCCAACAATAGAGAGTTTTAAATATGAGGCTAAGGAATATGGATTTTATCTAAATGGTGATGGGCAGTGGCTAGAGGTTTGAGCCAGAGAATAGTAGAATGAAGAAGCATTTCAAAAAGATGAATAAGGCACTAGCATGACAGTGGCCTGGAGAGGAAACTAGAGCCAGAAGATGAGTTGTGAAGCCCCTTCCCCTGTAAAAGTGAGTGTTCTGTTGGTGGGAGCGTAAATTGATACAGCCACTGTGGAGAACAGTATGGAGGTTCCTTAAAAAAACTAAAAATAGAATGCCCATATGACCCAGCAATCCCACTGCTGGGCATATACCCAGAGAAAAACATCATTCAAAAAGACACATGCACCCCAACGTTCATTGCAGCACCATTTACAATAGCCAGGACATGGAAGCAACCTAAATGCCCATCGACAGATGAATGGATAAAGAAGATGTGGTACATATATATAATGGAATATTACTCAGCCATAAAAAGGAACGAAATTGGGTCATTTGTAGAGATGTGAATGGATCTAGAGACGGTCATACAGAGTGAAGTAAGTCAGAAAGAGAAAAACAAATATCGTATATTAACGCATATATGTGGAACCTAGAAAAATGGTACAGATGAACCGGTTTGCAGGGCAGAAATTGAGACACAGATGTAGGGAACAAACGTATGGATACTAAGTGGGGAAAGTGGCAGGGTGGTGGTGGTGGTGTGATGAATTGGGAGATTGGGATTGACATGTATATACTAAGATGTATAAAATAGATAACTAATAAGAACCTGCTGTATAAAGAAATTAATAAAATAAAATTCAAAAAACTAAAAATAGAACTACCATATGACCCAGCAATCCTACTACTGGGCATATACCCTGAGAAAACCATAATTCATAAAGAGTCATGTACCACAATGTTCATTGCAGCTCTATTTACAATAGCCAGGACATGGAAGCAACCTAAGTGTCCATCAACAGATGAATGGATAAAGAAGATGTGACACATATATACAATGGAATATTACTCAGCCATAAAAAGAAATGAAATTGAGTTATTTGTAGTGAGGTGGATGGACCTAGAGTATGTCATACAGAGTGAAGTAAGTCAGAAAGAGAAAAATAAATACCGTATGCTAATACATATATATGGAATCTAAAAAAAAAAGGTTCTGATGAACCTAGCGGCAGGTTAGGAATAAAGATGCAGATGTAGAGAATGGACTTGAGGACATGAGGGAAGGGTAAGCTGGGACGAAGTAAGACAGTAGCATTGACATATATACACTACCAAATGTAAAATAGATAGCTAGTGGGAAGCAGCTGCATAGCACAGGGAAATCAGCTCCGTGCTTTGTGACCACCTAGAGGGGTGGGATAGGGAGAGTGGGAGGGAGGCGCAAGAAGGAGGGGATATGAGGACATATGTATACATATAGCTGATTCACTTTGTTATACAGCAGAAACTAACACAACATTGTAAAGCAATTATACTCCAATAAAGATGCAAAAAAAAAAAAAGAACAGAGCTATTAAAAAGAATTAGGTTGATCAGTATGGGCTGATATGAAAAGTTGTTCAAAGATTAGATTAGTTATTGCCTGTAAAGAGCTAGGTTGAGAGGCCTGTTATCTCTTTCTTATTGTTTGAAATTTTCTTTTAATAATGTTATTTTTAATTTCAAAAACGAGAATAAATTAAGTTGCCAGTTGTAAAGGGTTCAAAAAAAGTTTGGAAGACTACTTGCTAAATGGTTTGTAGCAAGCATTTATATATCAGATTAAAGTTCGACTAATTGGCTTTGGGGATCCGCCTATTCGAAAATTTTATGATTTTAATGTCATGTAAACAGAGGAGCATTCACCGTGATTTAATGTATCAGAGGGCCCAAAGGTAATATGGGATGGACATGAGTCAGTGGTTTAATCACTGAGATAGGACTCTGACAGTAGTTTTGTCACCAGCAAAGCCCACTGGGGTCCCTGGGCAAAATATGATGGAATCTAGGTGATCGGATAAGGTCTAACCTCTTCTTTTGTGCTTAGTCTAATCTCACTTGCCTTAAGGGGGCCAAGCACAGAGCCCCTACACCTAACGTGTGGGATTAGAGTTCCCAGCTCAGAACCACTGCACTCAGGACTTCCCTGGTGGCACAGTGGTTAAGAATCCACTTGCCAATTCAGGGGACATGGGTTCAGGCCCTGGTCTGGGAAGATCCCACATGCCACGGAGCACCTAAGGCCATGTGCCATAACTACTGAGCCTGTGCTCTAGAGCCCACAAGCCACAACTACTGGGCCGACGTGCCAAGAGTAGGCCCCGCTCACTGCAACTTAGAGAAAGCCTGTGCGCAGCAATCAAGACCCAACGCAGCCAAAAATTAATTAATTAACAACAAAAAGAACCGCTGCACTCGACACCCCAGCTTGGCGCTCCATATGGAGAAGCGCTGTGCATGACACCTCAATTCAAGTTGATGACAGTGAACCATGTGCAGAGATGCTGCTGCACCCGGCACTGCAGTCACCCTCCAAGAACGCCGCCCCTCTCTCCACTGACAAGAACCCTATAAAGCGAGCCCGTCAACAGCTTGTTCAGGAGAGCGAGGACTCTAGAGCGAGAGCTCACACCTCTCCATTCTTTGATCAAAGAATAAACCTTTCCTTTGCTTCTGAACCAAACTGGCTCTCATTCTATTGGCTCCAATAACATCAGGCAGGAGGACTCTTGTTGGACCCCAACTCAAAAGGGTCGGTAACAATAAGATAAGTTCTAACCTTTTCTTTCGCGCTAAGTCCAGTTTCACTTGCCTACAGGGGGCCATGTGCAGTGGCCTACACCTAACACCTGGGATTAAAGTTCCCAGCACAGAACCGATGGGCCTAACACCCCAACTTGGCATACCATGTGGAGAAGCCCTGCGAGCAGCACTTCAAATCAAGATAGAGGTGGGGTGCCGTGAGCACCCACGAGATCTCCGCCCCTCCCTCCGCAGACTGGAACCCTGCGAAGCAGCCTGCCCAACAGCCCGTCTGCAGAGTGTGTACTTTAGAGCTTGAGCTCACACCTCTCCATTCTTTAATCAAAGACTAAACTTTCCTTTGCTTCTGAGCCGCAATCAGTCTCACTCCACTGGCACGAGTGACCCCAGGCAGGAGGATTCTTGTGGGGATCCGACTTGAAAGGGTCAGTAATAGTTTCAGAAAAGCAACGAAGATGAAAGTTGGATCAAATGTGATTTTTAAAGTGTGGCTGATAGAAAAATAAAGGTGGAATAAGCCATTCACTTCAGAAAAGTAACTGAGAAAGAGAAGAGAAAAAATATGATCATTTGATGGTTCAAACGAAGATACAGAAAACCATGCATGATTGGAGGAAAACACCGAAAAGAGAGCCATTAGTTATTAAGTCATAAACAAACACTACTTAACATAGCTCAATATTCATGTATCTGTTCATGTATCTATTTTGGTCAAAAATAGTTCTAAAACTCAGTTTCCACCCATTCAGATATGCTACTCTCTCTTTTAGGGTAAAATTGTATGTGAATTACTATGTTTTCCCTATTACAGAGACACGTCTTAAAATGGAACTTGGTTCAATCTCCCACTCAGTAAAGTAATAAAAAAGCAGCCACCCAGCCACTTCCTAAAATAACTTCATTTAAAAGTTTTTAATTATCAGTATCTAAAGGTCCACAAACATATGCATCAAAGTAGCATTATTCTCCTCACCTACTGGGAGGTTCTGGAATTTTCATTTGTTATTCTTTGGTGTTAAATAGGAATAGTCTTTTGTACTACTAAAAATGTCTGCAGATGCAAGAAACATGCATCAGTTATTTAAACGATCGTTGATATTTAACTCCAATCAGTATAAAAGTTAATTCGTGTCCAAACATAAGCCTTTACCATCTAGGTCTATATCAGTTTACTGAGTCAATATTTTGAAGCTACACAATTTTGTTAAGGACAAAAAGGAGAATTCTCTTTGAAAGATATACTCAACTAGATCTTCATCGTCATGTACTTGTGTGGACATACGCATTGGTTTTTCTGCCATGTCAGACTGAAGGAGCTGAAAATAAAGAAACAAAAACCTTTAAAAGATTACTTTAAAAGGCTACGTTCCTACAATACAATTTAGATCAATAAGGGAGCCTAGTATAGACATTATCCCTGGTTTTGGCTTTCAGTCCACACTGTTAACCTGTTTTCAATTGTGGCTGCTTTGCTAAACAGGCTTCTATATAATAAATAATACTCAACTTATAATGTACAGTAATACATTTAATCATAAACATATAAAAAGCATCTAAAGAAAGGTAAACTCCCTTTTGAAATCAAAAGGACAAAGAGTATTGTCCTTTAAAGAACTCTCTGGGCTTGAGAAACGGAAATAGGGAATTTTGCTTTTCTTTTTCACTTTTTCTTTAGTGGAGTATAGTTGATTTACAATAGTATGTTAGTTTTAGGTGTACAACTAATAGTATATTGCTTTCAGTGATTCAATATTTTTATAAATTATACTCCATTTAAAGTTATTACAAAATAATGTCTATATTTCCCTGTGCTGTACAATATATCTCTGCTGCTTATTTATTTTATAGGTAGTTGTTTGTGGCTCTTAATTCTGTACTCCTAGATCACCCCCCTTCCTTCTTAAAAAGTGCTAAAAGAACCAGGAAGACAGTTATAATTACTTAACTTTCCAGAGTAGCTGATCAGGGGAGGCTGGGGTGTTAGAGTGTACTTATTGAAGGAGAATTGCGAAAGCAGAGCCTCTAAAACGCTAAACGACTCCCTTAGACAAGGAACAAAATTAACGATAGTTGTCATTTATGAAGCATTGTGCTGAGTGCTGATGTGCTTTATCTCCTTTAGTTCTCATAATAGATATGAGATACTTATATTTTCATTGCCATATGCTAAAAGAGAAAATTCAGAATCAAAAAAATTAAGTAACTTACTTGCTCAAGATTTCAGCTATGCAGCAGACACAGGTCTGAACTGACTCCAACGCTGGTGTTCTTTCTACTGTCCCCAGCTCTGGACCAAATATTCACTGTGTTTGCAACAGTTTGGAACAAGGGAGGAGAGGTACAAGAGAGCAAGCTGTGCTGATTTCTAAGCAACACTGCCTGAGAAGGACATGCTACCCTACTTTTGAGTATAACACGAAGATACTGAGACTATGAGGCATGTTTTAAAGGGAAATAGTATATATAAGCATAGCAAAGAGAAAAGCAAACAGAATTAGAGAATGGCTCTGTACCATCGTCTTTTCACTTGATATATCCTGAGGATTATTCCACTTTAGTATATAGATTTACCTCATTTTTTTCCCTAATGGTAAATAGTGTTTTCTAATACAGGTAGTGTTTTGTTCTATGGTATGGTTTACTCTAGTCTAGTATATATGAAGGTTCTATATTATTTAGTAGAACAATAATGGTGGGTATCACAGTGATTTCCGAGCTTTAATTGCAATCCAACAGTAAACACTAAAACCACTGAAAAAGGGTTATTTCTTAACTTCTTGTACTTATCCTACCTCAGAATTTGAAGTAAATTACTATAAATTTAAGAGTCTTGTGTTTCAGTTATACAGATGAAAAAATTCTAGAGATCTAATGTACAGCATGGTGACTATAATTAACAATACTGTATTTTATACTTGAAATTTGCTAAGAGTAGATCTTAAGCATTCTCCTACCCCCAACACACACACACACACACATGCGCACAGTGGTAACTATGTGAGGTGATGGATATGTTAGCTCGATTGTGGTAATCATTTCACAATGTATATGTATATCGAAATATCACATTATGCACCTTAAATATATACAACTTCTATTTGTCAATTATATCTCAGTAACTCTTGAAAAAAAGAGAGGAATTTTAAAAAAATAAGAGTATCTCTGTGTAACTGCTGACTTTTTGGCAAGTCTGCAGAAGACGGTTTGAAAACTAAAGATACAAGTTATCTTATTTTTTAAAACCTAATTAATGGTGCCTTAAACAAATAGGGGTTTACTTCTTTCACATAAATCTAGAGTAGAAGTTTACAAAGTATGGTCCCTGGGCCCCTGGGGATCCCTGACCCTCTTTCAGGAGGCCCGTACGTCAACATTTTTTTCTAATAATACTAAGGTAATTTGCTTTTTCCACTGTGTTGACATTTGCACTGATGGGTCAAAAGCAATGGTGGCTAAAACTGCTGCTACTTTAATCAAGGTAGTGAGTACCATAAAGCATTTATACCGTATACAAGTGCGATGGCTCTCTTGAGCAAAACAAGTTATGTGATTGTGAGAAATAGTAACTCCTTATTTTATGGAACACCAATTTCAACTGCAAAAACAACTGACAAATACTAGTTTTTTAGACCTGGTTATTTCTAAGACAGTTTCTTGAAAATGAATGAAGTGTGCTTTATAGCATGAAGGAAAATAACTGAAAATATATGTTGTAAATGATAAAATTTGAACTTTAAAGTTTTTGGAGAACTTGTATCCACTATCTTGACAACTTCCTAATACTTACAAACTTTCCCAAAAAGATTAGTGATGATATTAACAAACACAAATTTTTATAGTGCATAATGAAATATGTCAGCATTAAATAAACTAGGGTTTTCCAACCTCAGCACTATTGACATTTGGAGCTATATAATCCTTTGTTATGCATTGTTAAAATGTTTAGCAGTATCTCTGGCTTCTATCCAGTAGATGTCAGTAGCAACCCCAGCGTGTGACAACCATTGCCACATATTGCCAAATATTTTTAGACATTGCCAAATATTTCCTAGAGGGTAAAATCATACCCATTTAGGACCCACTGAGTTAGGTAACTCAGTAAACCGATATTTTCCAAATGGCCAGTGTGTGACATTAAAAAGTCATACATGAGTTCAAGATCCATTTGGAGAGTGAGACAGACTAACAGATTGTGGTGTAAAAACCAAAAGTATATGAATATGGTTTCAGATTCTACATTGCAACTAATCTCATCAAGTTTTGGTGGGGTATCAAAGAAGAATATTCACAATTACAAGAGAAGACTTATTAAAGCATTCTTTTTTCCAACTATGTATCTATATGAAGCCAGATTTTCTTCAGAAACATCAACCAAAACAACATATTTCAAAAGATTAAATGTAGAAACAGATATAAGGATCCAGCTGTCTTTTTTCTCTTTTTATGGTATTAAAAAATACATAACATAAAATTTACCATTTTAAGTTCGGTGGCATTCAGTATATTCACTTTGTTGTGCAGCCATCATCTCCAGAAGTCTTTTCATCTTTTCAAACTGACATTTTGTACTCATTAAACAGTAACTAGACATCTCCATTCCACCTTCAGCCCCTGGCAACAATTGTAATGTCTGTCAGTGTCCAAATTTAACTACTCTAGGTACCTCATATAAGTGGAATCATACAGTATTTGACCTTTGTTTTTTAACTTTTTATTTTATATTGGAGTATAGCTGGTTAACAATGTTGCAATAGTTTCAGGTGCACAGCAAAGGGACTCAACCATACATATGCATGTATCCAATCTCCCCCCAACTCCCCTCCCATCCAGGCTGCCACATAACATTGAGCAGTGTTCCCTGTGCTGTACAGTAGGTCCTCGTTGGTTATCCATCTTAAATATAGCAGTGTGTACATGTTGATCCCAAACTCCCTGACTATCCCTTCCCCCCATCCTTCCTCCCTGGTAACCATAAGTTCGTTCTCTAAGTCTGTGAGTCTGTCTCTGTTTTGTAAATATGTTCACTTGTGTCATTTCTTTTTAGATTCCACATATAAGGGATATCATACGATATTTCTCTTTCTCTGTCTGATTTACTTCACTCAGTATGACAGTTTCTAGGTCCATCCATGTTGCTGTAAATGGCATTATTTCATTCTTTTTAATGGCTGAGTAGCATTTGACCTTTTGTGACTGAATTATTACACTTCGCATAATGTCTTCAACGTTCATTCATGTTGTAGCATGTTTCAGAATTTCCTTCCTTTTTAAGGCTGATTGATACTCTATAGTATGTATACATATACCACATTTTGCTTATTCATTCATCTGTCAACAAACACTGGGTTTCTTCCACTTTTTGGCTATTGTGAATAATGCTGTAACACACATGGGGATGCAAATATCTCTTTGAGATCCTGCTTTCAAGTCTTTTGTTGTTATCTACCCAGAAATGGAATTGCTGGATCATATTGTAATTCTGTGTTTAATTTTTTGAAAAATTGCCAAACTCTTTTCCACAGCAGCTGTACCATTTTACATTTCCACCAGTAACGCACAAGAGTTCCAATTACTCCACATCATTGTCAACACTTGTACTTAACTGTTTTTTCGTAGTAGCCGTCCTAGTGGGTGTGACTTCGTATTTCATTGTGGTTTTGACTTGCATTTCCCTAATGATTAGTGATGCTGAACATCTTTTCATGTGCTTTTTGGTCATTTGCATGCCTTGTTTGAAGAATTGCCTATTCAAGTCCTTTGCTCATTTTAAAATCTGGTCACCTGTTTATTTGTTGTTGACTTAGAGTAGTTTTTTATACATTCTGGATATTAATCCCTTATCAGATATATGATTTGCAAATATTTTCTCCCATTTTGTGGATTGTCTTTTCACTCTATTACTACTGTTCTTTGATGTACAAAAGTGTTAAATATTGAAGTCCAATTTATCCATTTTTTTCTTTTGTTGCCTGTGCTTTTGATGTCATATACAAGAAATAATTGCCAAGAACAACATCATGAAGTTTCTCTCCTATGTTTTCTTCTAAGAGTTTTATAATTTTACTTCTCACGTTTAGGTTTTTTGATCCATTTTGAATTACTTTTTTTTTTTTTTTTTTTTTTGCGGTACGCGGGCCTCTCACTGTTGTGGCCTCTCCCGTTGCGGAGCACAGGCTCCGGACGTGCAGGCTCAGCAGCCATGGCTCACGGTCCCAGCCGCTCCGCAGCATGTGGTATCTTCCCGGACCGGGACACGAACCCGTGTCCCCTGCATCGGCAGGCGGACTCTCAACCACTGCGCCACCAGGGAAGCCCCTGAATTACTTTTTGTATGTGGTGTAAGGCTAGGGTCCAATTTTATTCTTTTGCATGTGCATATCCAGTTGTTCCAACACTATTTGTTGAAAAGTCTCTCCTTTCCCCAATGAATGCTAGCATTAACAGATGAACATTTGCAACCGATTTTGGTGAATCCCAATTAAGCAAAATGTTACCCCCTTGAAAGAATTCCATTAGTCTCATCAGTAGACCTGTATTATATATATTCAATCATTATTATTGTATTTTTAGTTTCGTCAATATAAAATTCGGGAGGGGGCCAGTATTTCAGGACTGAGGAGAGCGACGGCTTGTGTGGTCACCTAGGGGACCGAGCAGCGACCCACGCGGGAGCTTCTGATTGGCAGGGGCTATGAGGGGGTCCTCGGCCTTCTCGGAAGGCGCAGTTCTGCGAGTGCAGGGAGCGGTCCGGGCCCCCGGGGTCAGCTCGGCCCTGGTGAGAAGCAGGCCCGGGGAAGCGGGTGGAAGTTCCGAGCCCTGCATATGGGAAGCGGTCGGCCCTGGGCGCCGCCGGCGCATGCGTATCGCAGAGCCGAAGCCAGCGCGGCGCGCCCGCCATTGCTTGGAGGCTTTCGTCAGAGCCCGGCTGGCGCCGGCGGCTGGTCCAACCCCAAGGGCCCCGTCACTGGGCGTCATTGGCTCAGGCATCAGGGCCCTCATCACTCTCTCCCGCCTGGGTCCGGACGGGCAGCGGCGGCGGCGGTGCAGTCGTCAGGGGGCGGAGCCGGCCTGGGCGCCCTTTGTCTGTGGAGGCGGGTGAGTGCGGCCCCCGCGGGCGGCGGGCGAGGGGGCAGGGCGGGCGGCGGCCCCGGGTTCCCGGGTCACGGACGCCGCCCCTCCGGTCAACTCGGAGCCCCCCAGCGGCGCTCTTAGACTTCTTGGATACCCTGTGCCCCTTTGATAGGAAGGCCTCCGCATTCCAAGATTACCAACCTATTTTCCTCTAATATCTTATGCAATTTATTTTGGTATAGGCGTGGGTGGGTATCATTTTTGGAAAGTTTTCCCCATCTCAAGAGTATTAAAACATTCACCTTTATTTTCTTGTAATACTTTTAAAGGACTTTTTACATAGCTTTTTTTTTTTTTTCACATTTTAACCTACTGGGTATTAATTTTGTGATAACGTGTTAGATAGGAATATGCCTTTTTCCCCAGTGGTCTTGCCATCATCTGTTTTCCCACTGAATTGAAATGACGCTTTTATTCTATTCTACAGGCGTGTGTATACTCGGATCTGTTTCTAGACTGTTTCACGGCCCTCACAGTTTCTGCACTGATACCATTTTGTTTTAATATGTGGCAGAGCAGATTCCCCTAATTGTGTCTTTTAACATAATGAGCTTTCTGTGTCTTTTAGTTATTTTGAATTGTGGGAAATGTAAAAGGTACAAAAGTTACCATTTTCTAAGAGACAGAGTTGACCATGGCACTTAGTAGGTGCTCTTATTAAATGGAAAATTTGTTGAAAGTCACTCTATTGCTGAAAACTTTTATATGCTTCCCTGCTGCCATCAGGATAATGTTTTAGTTTCTTAGCAGTGCCCTCAAAGCCCTTTATGACCTTAATATTGTATACTGCTTGGCCTTCCACCCTTGCACTTTATGCTGTAGCCCTACCAAACCACCCAAACAGGAAACAAAACCCTCTGGAGAAAATTCATTAATTTAATGATATCAAAATTTAAAGTTTTTGTATTTGAAAAGAACAAAGGGCTAAAAATTAGAGATTTGAAGAAAATATTTGCAACATGTGTTAGAGAAAGTGTCTATAATATGTAAAGAGACTTGTTGAAAAAAGAAAAGAGAAAAGAGAAAAGTGGGCAAAGGATATGCACAGGCAATTTATAGAAGATACAGGAAACCAATGAAAAAAGTGCTTAACTTCATAAGTAACCATAGAATGCAAATGAAGACATATTTTTCACCCACTGCACTGGCAAAATATAAAAATATTGGTGATACAAAGTGTTGAGGAAAGTGCAGGGGGGAAGGGCACCGGTTGTACAGTTGAGGAAGTATTTTGGGTGGCAATTTGACTGCATTTAAAAAATGTTAAATGAGCTCACTCTGTGGTTCAGAAATTCTATTCTAAGATCTGTCCTGCAGAAATACTTGCACAGGTACACAGGGAAGTGTGTACAAAGATGTTTATTACAATATTGTTTGTAATTTGAGAAATAGGTACAGCTTAAATGTTTACTCTGGATATGGTTAAACATATTGTGATAGACCCATACAGTGGAATATTGTGCTGCTATAAAATAGAATCAGATAGTTTATTATGTAGTTTATTGTGAAGTTAACACACAAAGAAAGATCTCTAAGACATTAGTGAATAGAGGATGTTGCAGAACAATGAATATAGTGTGGTGTGCATTAAGTATGTATGTGGTTATATTATGTATGTTCATAAATACACAGAAAAGGATGCAAACCATGTGACTGACAATGAGTTACCTCCAGGGAGGGAGGTAGAGTAGAAGAGAAGTTGAAAGGCACACATATTTTACTCTGTGTACACCCATGTTTTGCATACTCATGTTTTTAGTAGAATGTGTAGAAGAGAAGTTGAAAGGCACACATATTTTACTCTGTGTACACCCATGTTTTGCATACTCATGTTTTTATGTAGAATGTGTAAAAAAAAAAAAAAAAAAAAAACTTGTTAAAGTGTATAATCTGTGTGAGGAAAACAAAACAAAACAAAAACCCTCACACGCACTTAGAACCTATACAGAGAGAAGAAAATCCCCAGGCTTTATAAGGTAAAATTTTTAAATATTAGCTCTTTTCAGAAAGCAGCAAAAATTAGAGACAAATGATAAAGTGAAGACTATATTTGTTATCTATGTTATGACAGGGGAGTTGCTGGTTACTATCTGTGTTCAGAGGTCCCCAAACCATACTCAGGTTCAGTGATGTTCTAGAAGTACTTACGGAACTCAGCAAAACTGTTATACTCCCAGTAAGATGAGTATTACAGTGAAAGGATGCAGATTAAAATCAGCAATGAAAAAAAAGCATGTAAGGCAGGGTCCAGGAGAGACCAGGTGCAAGCTTCCAGTTGTCCTCTCTCAATGGACTTGTGCAAGTAGTCCTTAATTCTCTGAGCAATGATGTGTGGCCATGTGTGTGCAGTACTGCCAACCAGGAAAACTCATTCAAACCTTGGTGTCCAGAGTATTTATTGGAAGTTGGTCATATAAGCATGGCTGCCCATCCATTTTGCTGACCTCCAGTCTCCAGCTCCTCCAGTGGGCAAGCTGATACCACATGGCCCAAGGTTCCCACCATAAATCCCATTGTTAGCATAAAGTTTTTGACCTGTCCCAAGGCCTCAGGTAAACAGAGACACTCTTAACAGACGGGATGTTTCAGGGGCTTATAGGTTATCTACTAGGAGCAAGGCCAGAGTCAAACCTTTCCTTGGAATATGCAGAGTTTGGACCATTCAGACCTGCTCATTTAGTCCTTTATTGCAGACTATGTAATAAAGGACTCTTACAAATCAATAAGAAAAAGACAACATGGTAGAAAAGTGGACAATTGACACAAAAGGGGAATTTATAAAAGAAAAAATAGAAAAGTTAAAAATCCTACCTTATGGGCTTCCCTGGTGGCGCAGTGGTTGAGAGTCCGCCTGCCAATGCAGAGGACACGAGTTCGTGCCCCGGCCCGGGAAGATCCCACATGCCGCAGAGCGGCTAGGCCCATGAGCCATGGCCGCTGAGCCTGCGCGTCCGGAGCCTGTGCTCCGCAACAGGAGATGCCACAACAGTGAGAGGCCCGCATACCGCAAAAAAAAAAAAAAAAAAATCCTAGCTTACATGTTATCTAACAATTGCATATTAAAGCAGCAGTTAAATACTATTTGTGTATTAGATTTAAAAAGAATAATACCTAACATTGGCTAATGGTCACTATCATATATTGCTGAATATGTAAAATGATACACCTTTCTGAACACCTTTTGCCTTCCTTTTTTTTTTTTTTTTTTTTTTTTTTTTGCTGGCCTCTCACTGTTGTGGCCTCTCCCGTTGCGGAGCACAGGCTCCGGACGCGCAGGCTCAGCGGCCATGGCTCACGGGCCCAGCCGCTCGGCGGCATGTGGGATCTTCCCGGACCGGGGCACGAACCCGCGTCCCCTGCATCAGCAGGCGGACTCTCAACCACTGCGCCACCAGGGAAGCCCTGCCTTCCTTTTTACCCAGCAGTTCCTCTGCTAGGAATTTATCCTAAGCAAATAGTCAGGCAAAATTATGCCAAAACTGTATAATGTTTGCTGTTGTCTGTAACAGCAGAGAAAGAAGGAGAGAGAGAGGCCTAAATGTCTATTAATAATAAACTTGTTAAATAAACTTTAGGTATCGCATGCAGTGGAATATACTATGAGCCTATTTTTTTTTAATGAATATTTATATTTTTGTTTTCTATCATGAAGTGATGTATACAATATTATCAATTAAAATCCAGGTTTCAAAAAAGAAATAACATGCCATATTATAATGTGCATGAGTGTGTGTGTGTGTGTTTGTGAAGGAAAAGCCTGAAAGGCCATATCCCGAAAAAGTAATTGGTTATCTCTAGGTGATGACATTATAGGTGATTTTTTTTCTGCTTTTCTGTATTTACTAAAATTTTCATTTTAATATTTGTCAGAAAACAAAGTGAAGGCATTTCCACAGTAGAGAAGGGGTGTGGAGAAAGATCTCTCTGGCTGCAGTGTGAAGAAAATGTTGGACTAAAGTCAAGGACCAGTTAGATGGGTGTGGCAGTAATCAAAGTGAGAGATGATACCTGAATAAAGGCAGTGGAAGTGAAGATGGAACACTCACTACGTGTTTAAGGAGGGAAATTTACCAGGATTTGACGTTTGATTGGGGAATGAGACTAAGGGAAAGAAAGAGAGGTCAGGAATGGCACTCAGGTTTCAGGTTTGGTAGCACTGTTCCTTGAGACAGGGAATATGATAGAGTAAGAGTAATATGTAAAATATATAAATACCGCTAAGTGCTAATATGATCTAAATATTTACAAATATTTAATCCCTTAAGCCTCACAACAAACCCACGAGGTAGGTGGGGATGTCCAGTAAGAGTGTATGTGGTTATATAGCTCAAAAAAGATGATCAATGAAACCGTAGCAATGGGTGAAGCCACCTGAGAGTAAATAGACTACATTCAGCCCTTTGTATTTTCGGCTTCCATATTTATATATTCAACCAACTGCAGATGGAAAATATTTGGGGAAAAAATTCCAGAAAGTTCCAAATAGCAAAACTTGAATTTGCCATGTGCAGGCAACTGTTTCTGTAGCATTTATACTGTATTAGGTATTATAAGTAATGTCATCTAGAGATGATTTAAAGTATACAGGAGGATATGTATAGTTTATATATAAATACTACACAGCATATTATATAAAGCATTTGAGCATCCTCAGATTTTGGTATCTGCAGTGGATTCTGGAACCAGTCCCCCAGGGATACCAGGGGACGGCTGTAAAAATAGAAGAGAATGAATACAAACACTAACAAATAAACGTAACTGTAGTACAAATGAATGACATAACCTCACTGAAGGAAGTGGCAAAGAAAAGAACTGACCTAAGTAACTTTAGGAACCACTATCTTGACTAGATACTCTAAGGTTAAAGACAAAGAGAACTCTACATAAATGCTGTAATCAAGCTAGTAAATGTGTTCCTTACAAGGGTATGAGTTAGTAATTCTGAGACTACTTTGTGTGTATACCAGAATTGAACAAATAAGTAAATATATTGTAGATAATGAGAACCAACAATTTTTCACTGTTGAAGAAAGAAGTTACCAATGAGAAAAGGAAGAAGACCAAAATGAGCCCTCTGGTATCGGATGGGAACCAGAGGTGTCAGTGTGAACTCATGGTATTTAATATATAGACAAACACAATAGAAGTATGTATATGTATGGTTGATATGCTTACATATATACTTCGTAGCTCAGTCTCCTGGAGGGCCTAGAAGCAATGATACACCAGTAGCAAGCAGCACACCTGGTACCCAGATTTTTGTGTCTAAACACTTTTCCAATAAATGGAACCAGGGCTCTTTGGAGAAGTGGCTGATTCCAGGGATGGTCAGGGAAAATACAAGAGCCTAGAAGATCTTATGGTGCCAGGAAGTGTTCAAAATAGCTGAGCTGGTCAGAATAACACAAGAGCCTCCTAATGGCCAAAGCTGGAACAGTTTGTGTAGTAAAATAATAATGTTTTGTATTTTAACTCATAGAAGAAAACAAATATCCATAAATCCAAACAGATATAAATAAATTAGAGCCAAGGAACAACTTTTCCTTATGGAAAAATTCCAATTAATAATTAGTAGAAAAGAGGGAAATAGAGAAATCACCATTAAGCAAACACCATATTAATAATTGTTGCAGTGGAGAAACCTGGTAAACACCACCTTAACCAGGTGATAATGGTCAACGTTACCATTCATAAGACATATCTACATCATAAGCCCATTCATATTATGTACTAAGAAAGACACAACATCACTTCTGTGTCATTCTTGCTAAAAATCTTAACTTCATTCCAACCCTGAGAAAACATCAGACAAACCCAAATTGAGGGACATTCTACAAAATAATTCATTAATACTCTTCAAAAGTATCAAGCTCATGAAAGACAGAAAACCTGGGGAGCTGTTACAGATTGGAGGAGACTCAGGAAAAATAAAAACTAAATGCCATGTGGGATCCTGGATCAGAGAATATTAGTGGAAAAACTGGTGAAATTTGAATAATTTGAATTAATAATATTGTTAAATTCCTGGTATTGATCATTGTACCATGGTTACGTAAAATATTAATATTAGGACAGGTAGAGTAAATGGTATTTAAGAACTGAGTACTACTTTTGCAGCTTTACTGTAAGTCTAAAATTGGTTCAAAATAGAAAGTTAAAAAATTAAAAAATAGGGCTTCCCTGGTGGCGCAGTGGTTGAGAGTCCGCCTGCCGATGCAGGGGACACGGGTTCGTGCCCCGGTCTGGGAAGATCCCACGTGCCGCGAAGCGGCTGGGCCCGTGAGCCATGGCCACTGAGCCTGCGCGTCCGGAGCCTGTGCTCTGCAATGGGAGAGGCCACGACAGTGGGAGGCCCACGTACCACAAAAAAATAAAAATAAAAATAATTAAAAAAAATAAAAAAATAGAAGAGCAAACACCAGAACCCTTGCATTTACTCATTTAGCAAATATTTGATACATATCTACTATGAATCACATACCAGTCCTTGAAATTAGAATAGTTAAGCAAGACAGAACAGATTCATGCCTTCATGGAGGTTAACATCACACAGTAGTGAGGTATAAATAAAGATGGATAACTGTACAATAATTACAACAATAAAAAGTGCTACCTAAAGAAGAAAGGTGTGAACAAGGAGGCCTCACTTCGTCCATGATGTCAAAATCTTACTTGATTTAAGCTGAGACCTGAAGGAAGCGTAGGTATTGCTAGGGGAGGAGGTGGGGGTGGATCCCACACATGGCACATTTAAACACCTAAAAGCAGGATGCTGTGTATGAACCCTCAAAAGCAAACAGCAGAGTGGCTTGAGAGGGAACAGGAAGCAGGTTGTAGGTTTCTTTATGGCTTTGTACTCCAGCCTATGGAAGCTGCTGAAGGATTTCAAGTGAGGGACTGATAGAGTCAGGTTCAAATCTTTTAAAGGTCCCTTCACTTCAAGTGTGGAGAGAGCGAGAGTAGATTTTGGAAAATCCTAAGGAACAACAATATGTGAATGGTAGGCAGAGGAAAAGGGATTAGAACATAGCCCACTGAAGTAAAGCAAGACACAGCTGTCAGCAGTACCAGATACCATCAGAGCTCAAGAAAGCAAGAAGCAATGAGGTCCATTGCATGAACTACAAAAGAGAGTTTGGTATTCTTTTTTTTTTTTTTTTTTTTTTTTTTTTTTTTTTTTTTTTTTTTTTTTTTTTTTTTTTTTTTTTTTTTTTTTTTTTTGCGTTACGCGGGCCTCTCACTGCTGTGGCCTCTCCCGTTGCGGGGCACAGGCTCCGGACGCGCAGGCTCAGCGGCCATGGCTCACGGGCCCAGGCGCTCCGCGGCATGTGGGATCCTCCCGGACCGGGGCACGAACCCGTGTCCCCTGCATCGGCGGGCGGACTCTCAACCGCTGCGCCACTGGGGAAGCCTTTTTTTTTTTTGCGAGAGTTTGGTATTCTTGACCAGAGCAATTTCAGGGGAGTGCTGATGGCAGAACAGAAGCAAGATTACAGAGAATTGAAAAATAAATGGATAATGAGGAAGCAGAGACAAGTATCGACAATCCTTTGAAGAGTTGTAGCCTTGAATAAAGAAAGAATGGTAGTTGCAAAGGGGTGTAAAAGCCAGCGAAAAATTTTAATGTTGGGAGAGACATTAAATGATTTTAAATGATGATAGGAAGGAGTCAATAAAAGTGAAAGATGAAGATCTAGGAATGAGAAGATAGGTGCTAGATTCGTGCCTGTAGGGAGGCTGGAGGGAACAGACTGATTCCAGAGAAGAGAGAACTTCGTAATGCAAATTCTTGGGCCGGTAATATCTCCAGAGGTGCTATTTCATGGGATGTAGGATAGGACCAGTGAGTCTGCTTTTCAACAAATACCATGATTCAAGTGATCTTCAGACCACACTTTGATAAACACTCTGCTCTTTTGTCTATTTTCCCTGCATCTATTAAACCACTACTCCTGCCTTCATTTTCTTCCCCATCTAGCCTAGAACCTAGGTCTCCCGATTCACAGTCTAGTGTTGTGTAAGGTAAGAAAGATTTCAGAAGTGGTTCGGCCCTGGAAGTGGGTGACTGAAGTAGAATGATGGTGAAAATCATTGGGATTGAGGGTGTGAAGGAAACGAAAGGCTCTGATAGTTGTTCTGAGTTCTTGCTTGCATCAGAATCACTTGTGGAGCATTTAAAAAATAGGTGGATGCCAGAATTCTTCTCGACAGATTCTGATTTAGTAGCTCTTGGGTAGAGCCTTACCATATATATATATATATATATATATATATAT
>NW_006779491.1:989215-1015603 GCF_000442215.2 Lipotes vexillifer | reverse complement strand
ATATATATATATATATATGCATCTGGCCCTATATATGCATCTGTAGTGTCATTTTGAATCTGGGCTGAGTCTAATGCACAGCCCAGATTGAGAACCATGGCATAGGTTTTCTATGGGCAGTGAAGTTCACTCAGATTTTTGGAAGAGCTTGGGGTGAAAATGAAAACTGTTAAGCCAGAATCATTCTCCCTCTGAATTGACTATAATTCTAGTATTCTTTAAGCAGTCAAGGGAATTTGTTACTTTCCCAGCCATCATGGTTACTTGTTTGAAAAAGACTGGCAATTCTGCAGTCTCTCTCTCTGGAAAGCTCCACCCGTTTGTTGTATGAGAAATTGCACAGTTTGTGGGTCGGGAGTTGTTCTCTTTTTCTGTTCTTTCCAATATAGGAATTAAAAGGGAAATTATTAAAAGAAAGGGATCAGACTTTTTTTAAAGGAAAAGGGAGAAAACAAGTAGCAAAAAGGACTTTAATGTATACTAGAAAGAGCCCAGGGCCGAATCAGAAGACCTAAGTGTTCTAGAACCAGCTCTTTCACTTAGTTCTGTGATTAGAGCTTCATTAAGCCAAGAATTCATTAAACTCAGAATCCTTCATTAAACCAAGGAACTGAGAACTAAATCAGCATTTCCAAAGGTGTATTTTAAGGAACCCTAGTCCCATCAGATGCCATAAAAAGTATTCTCAGGGGACTTCCCTGGTGGCACAGTGGTTGAGACTCTGCGCTTCCAATGCAGGGGGCAGGGGTTCAACCCCTGGTCAGGGAACTAGATCCCATATGCATGCCGCAACTTAGAGTTTGCATGCCACAACTAAGGATCCCACGAACTGCAACTAAGGAGCCCACCTGCCACAACTAAGACAGCGCAACCAAATAAGTAAATAAATATTTTTTTTAAAAAGTATTCTCAAACTAGCTATATTTGTATACAATGTATAATATATTTGAAATGTTCCTCATTGCCTTGGGTTCACACATATAAAGGAGAAACCCTGTCCAATAACATGGTTAGTGCTGTTTTCGTTGTTGTGAATAAATGGTTTTCAGGTGATTGGGTTTGAAACCTCAGGACATCCTTGTAGATTCTACCTGACTCTTCAGACCATAGGACCTTTTTAGAGCTTTTGCTTGGTAAAATAAGGACCTGGTTCTTAAAGTGCTTTTAAGATCTGCCTCTTAGTCAACTGGTTGTAAAATATTAGAATTGTGCCATGTCTTGGCTTGAATGGCTTCCTTATCTAACAGGGCACTCCATTGGAACTGCAGTTTTCTCTTTTTCTTCTCAGAAAGGACTTCATTCTTCATTTCTATCAATAGTTTTTGAGAAAAGTTTTTCAGGTCAACTTTTGTGAGCAGAGAACAAATGTATTCTCTCCTGATTATTAGCAGATCAGTACATTTCACTCTGTTGTTGGTATTGGTGAAACACCTGTTTTTTCTTGTTTCTGAGGAGAAAACTCTATCTGAAAGTCTTCCTCTGGGCAAGGACCACATGTTTTCTGTTTTGAGAAGAAGGTGGGAGAGGACTGAGGCTAAGTTTGTTGTAGTTGATGCATCTGTACATCTCTGCTCTTTGTAATCTGAGAAATTCTAAAAATGCTTTTTGCTTGTTTTAAAGAATTCCACATCTGACGGGGCTCTATCTTTATGAATGAATAGTTTGTATGTCTCTTTATAGACTCCCTAGGTCCCTAGGTGACTGACACTGCTGGATTTCTTCTGCTGACTCTGTTGCATCTCATTACAGCTGCTCAACCTGAAACTGCTCAACCAGGAGGCAGATTTGAATATCATAGTGAAGTCTGTACATGAAGGATTGATGCCTTTAGGGAGAAAAACGAATGTAATAGCTACTTTCAGGAACCTCTGCATCTCAACTCTGCATGAACAAGGCAAGATTCTGAGAGTGGCTGCTCCTGGGAAGCAGAAGTCATTATCATGGATATCCACTGGCTCCTGACCCTCTCATGAGTTGAGGCACCTTTAATGCCTGGGAGTGGCTGTTTCCTATAAGGCACTGGGACAAATCACCTTCAGGGACTGACAAGGATACTGAAGCTGCTAGTACTGGTGTATCTCCTGACTGTCATACTAGAAGAGAACAAGGCTTTGGGGACATTACAACTTAAGAACTGCAAAGAGGTGTAGTGATCCTGGTGGAGGACTGAATCCAGGTACTCAAAAAGGAAAGTGAACATTCTGAAAAATGAAAAGAGTGAAATCTCATTTCTATATTAGAAGGGTCATCCTAAAGAGAGTAGAGGAGATGTCTGGAGTTTGAGGTTAGGGATGAGTTTATCCCCTTAAAGGGTAAGAATAGGCCCTTAACATATGTTCTCTGCATCACCTCATCTCAGTGGTTCTCATTTCCCACTTAGAATCACTTGGAGACTTCAGAATTTAAAATGCTGTTGCCCAGGATCACCCTAGACCATTAAATCCAAATCTCTGGGAATAGGGGCTAAGCGCTGGCATCTTTTTAAAATTCCCCAAGTGTGTAGCTAGGGCTGAAAACCAGTGAGCACCTTTGAGCTTCCCATATGTCACAACAAGTGGAGTTATACTACAGAGGAGAGAAAGTCCTGCATTATGTTCCTCAATGTGATAGAGGAACAAGAATGTCACAGTTAAGTCACCCAGCCTTTAGGCTTATGTTTTAGAGGGCTTCTCTCTAAACCATTTGCCATCCTAATCCAAAACAAAAGGTCCAAGATTTAGGTTCAGCCTTAAATGTCATACGTTGACAAGATTCTTCTTTTCTCTTTTTCCCAGTAATGCCTTCTCAGAATGCTGTACTTTCCCAGGAGGGAAACATGGAGAAGGAAATGAATGTTGGATCACAGATAGAGCGGTCTCAGGTAAGTTCAGTTTTACTCTCCTCTGAAATGCTATTATAGTTCTCAGAATGCGGGCACTTTTATTTTTCAATTTTCAGAAGTACTAAGCCCCCAAAATCCAGAGCACTTGAGACTTTTGTGACAGATGCTGATCTCTTCCTGATGTTTCCCACTCTCCTTATGTGCTCCTTTATAGCTCTTCTCTCCTTCAGCATTTTTACCAGATCATGGACTCATGTCTGAGCTAGATGTTGTAAAGGTAACACAAGAAGCCATAGACTGTGTTTTAATCACCCTTCCCTTAAATAGCTCACTAGAATTCAAACAACATTTGCCACTCTGTCTGCAAACAATGAATGATGCCCAAGTCACTGTGACTGCTTGAAGGTAACAGGACTGTTAATGTACCTGAGAACATCTGCTGCCACAAGTTAATATTTATCAAGAATCTGTTATATCTCTTCCAAAACCTGTTTAAACCAGTTGTTACAATTTGATTAAGTATGATGTAAACCTCTATGAGGTATAAGTATGATAAGTTGTTTCTAGGAAAACTAGTTGAATGCTTTGGAAAGACTCAGTAAATGCCAGTCACCTTTTAAAATATTGCTGTCAAATTAGGTGTGAGCAAAACTGTAAAACATTGAAGGAAAATCCTAAAAATCTCAGAGGGTTCTATACCAGTATTATTTCCTAAGAGTCATTTGCTTGTTCAGATTTAATGAAACAGGAAGTGATACATTTTGGATATGGGCACTCATTATTAAAATCATTCTCATATCAAAAGATAAGGGAATAAATGTATACTTATGTATTTTAAATTTAAATGTTAAAATCTTTGAGATATTGTTTATGGATCCCCACTTTAACCAGCTGGTACATACCAGATACCAGTCTCGATTGCTTCAGAAAGGAGGACTTCTGTTGTTCCCTGTTGTTATGAGATAATCATTATCCACAGGTAGCAAACTCATTGGAGGAGATTTTTTAAAGCCTACATCACACAATTAACATTCAGAAAAGTGTAATGTTAGGTTCTTCTCTGAATGTCAAAGACAACAAATACAGCAGGTGCTCAGAGCGGAGAGAAGTCCAATTAAGACTGGAGTGGCGGGGGCTTCCCTGGTAATCTGAGAGATCCGCCTGCCAGTGCAGGGGACATGGGTTCGAGCCCTGGTCCGGGAAGATCTCACATGCTCTGGAGCAGCTAAGCCCATGCACCACAACGACTGAGCCTGCGCTCTAGAGCCCATGAGCCACAACTACTGAGCCCACGTGCCACAACTACTGAAGCCCACACGCCTAGAGCCTATGCTCCCCAACAAGATAAGCCACTGCAATGAGAAGCCCACACACCGCAACAAAGAGTAGCCCCCACTCGCCACAACTAGAGAAAGCCCGCGCGCAGCAATGAAGACCCAACGCAGCCATAAATAAATAAATAGGACTGGAGGGGGCCAGGACGTCCCTGGTGGTCCAGTGGTAAAGAATCCACCTTCCAGTGCAGGGGGGCGCAGGTTCAATCCCTGGCCAGGGAACTAAGATACCACATGCCGCAGGACAACTAAGCCCACACACCACAATTACTGAGCCCCCGGGTGCCTCAACTAGAGAGCCCGCGTACCGCAAACGCCCCGGAGCCCACGTGCCACAACTAGAGGAAGAAAACCTGCATGCCACAACTAGAGAGGAGCCTGCACGCTGCAACTAGAGAGAAGCCCGCATGCCTCAATGAAGAGCCTACGCACCACAACTAAGACCCGACGCAGCCAAAAAAATAAAAATAAATTTAAAAAAAAGAGAAAGGGCAAAAAAAGAATGGAGGGGTGAGAAAAGACTTCATGAGGAAAGGAGAGTTTGAATTTGTGCTGATATCAGGTAGTATTTGGACATTAGAGAAGACAGGAAATAGAACTTGAGCAAGAGCAGGGACCATAAGGAGACTGTCTGCCGAACTTTAGCATTTATTTGGTACATGAGTGCTTTGGGTTGCAAGGAACAGATTCATTCAGTTTACTCTTAATTGTAAGGCTCCCCACAGACAGGGATAGAAAGACATTGAGAACTAAGGTAGTGTATCTGTTTCTTGGCATTCTAGCCAGAGGAGTTTGCTTTAATTTTCCAGAACCATTTACTTTGTTCAGAAGAAAGATGATTCATTCATTCAACAAGTATTTTTTGAGCAGTTGCTATGTGCCAGAAATTGTGCTTGGCATCAGAACTACATCAATGAGCAAAACAGACATGGTCCTAAACCCAAGTTGTTTAGCAGAGACAGACATTCAGCAGATATACTAAGGAATTGCAAATTGAGATGTTTATTATACATAATAAGAATAAGGTGTTGTGAATATGCATTAGGGAATCAGGGAAGAACTTGCTGGGGAAGCGAAATTTAAGGTGGGATGTGAAGGAGAATATAGGAGTTATAAAAAGTAAGTAGACCATCTCTACAACCTCATAGCAGCATCTGTTCACAGGTTGCAACCCAGTTGAACTGCTGTATATCTGGACACCAGGGCACTGGAAAGAAGAAGAAATTTGTATCTGCTTATATTTACATGAAGAAACTCTAGAAGAATACATAAAATACTGATAATAGCGATTACCTGTGGGAATGGAGGTGGGGACCAGGTCAATTGTACCAGGAATGTGAGACCTTTTTTGAACCGTATAAATACACCTGTTCAAAAATATTTTAGGGCTTCCCTGGTGGTGCAAGGGTTAAGGATCCACCTGCCGATTCAGGGGACAGGGCTTTGAGCCCTGGTCCGGGAAGATCCCACATGCCGCAGAGCAGCTAAGCCCATGCGCCACAACGACTGAGCCTGCGCTCTAGAGCCTGCGAGCCACAACTACTGAGCCCACGTGCCACAACTACTGAAGTCCACGTGCCTAGAGCCCATGCTCCGCAACGAGAGAAGCCACCGCAGTGAGAAGCCCGTGCACTGCAGCAAAGAGTAGCCTCTGCTCGTTGCAACTAGAGAAAGACTGCGTGCAGCAACAAAGACTCAACACAGCCATAAATAAATAAATAAATAAAATTTATTTTAAAAAAATTTTAAATTATAAACAGTGTACCAGAGAAAACTAAATTGGATATAATGAAGCTTGATGACAGCTTCTGAGGTCAATAAAAAAGCAGATTTGGAAAAAGAAAAGTAAATGGAAAAGAGCATTTTAGGCATGTGCTAAACATCATGTACAGAAACCATGGGTATATTTGAGAAATCAAAAGAAGGCCACTGTTGTTGGAGTGGACGGAGAGGGGGACTTGGAATAAGCTTGGAGAAGTATGCAGGGGCTACGTATACAGGGCTTTATGACCATGATAAGAAGTTCGGTTTTTATTCTAAGTGCAGTGGAAAGCCTTTGAGAGAATTTAAGCAAGGTAATAACATAATAAGTAACTGAATTCTACTTTAAACATCACCCTGGTGCATGCTAGGTAGTAAGTGCATTTGTGAAAGGCAAGAAAGGAAAGGGAAGAGATCCCTTAGGAAGCTATTGCAGTATTCTAGGTGATAGAAAGTAATACCTTAAAATTAGAAGATGGAGAAAAATAGGTGGACTTGAGTGCTTTGCTCTGGGAAACAGCAGAGATTAGTGAGAGGGATAAAGACAAAGGAAGAAAAAAGATGACCTCAAAAAATGTAGCCCACGTAGAAAATGGACTTGAGGACACGGGGAGGGGGAAGGGTAAGCTGGGACGAAGTGCGAGAGTGGCATGGACATATACACACTACCAAATGTAAAATAGGTAGCTAGTGGGAAGCAGCCGCATAGCACAGGGAGATCAGCTCGGTGCTTTGTGACCACCTAGAGGGGTGGGATAGGGAGGGGGGGAGGGAGATGCAAGAGGGAGGAGACACAGGGATATATGTATACGTATAGCTGATTCACTTTGTTATAAAGCAGAAACTAACACACCATTGTAAAGCAATTATACTCCAATAAAGATGTTAAAAAAAAAAAAAAGATGTAGCCCAGGAAATAGCAGGGTAATGGTAGATCAGACCATGTCACTCCTGTGCTCAAAACGCATGGCTCCCATTTCACTCATGGTAAAAGCCAAAGTCCTTATGATGGCCTAAACAGTCCTACAGAATCCGGACCTCTTACCTCTCTGACTTCATCGTTTACTTCTCCTCCTTGCTCATTCCACCCTAGCTACCCTGGCCTCGTTCATCTTCCTTGATCATGCCACAAACACTCTTGCCTTTGTACTGTTAACTTTTCAAGTCTTTTCTCCATTGTCATCTCTTCAATTATATCTTTCCTGACCACCTTATATAAAATTGCAACTGCCTCACCTCAACATTCTCAAACTCTCTTCCTCTACTCTTCTTTTATCTTCTAATACACTATGTAATTTACCTAGTTATCATGTTTATCTTCTACTTCCCCTGCTAGAGTTTCATAAAGGAAGAGAATTTTAGTCTCTTGTTCACTAGTATATCTCAAGCCCTATAGTTGGCATGTAGGAAGCACTGAATAAATATCTGTTGAACAAATAGGAATTTAGCATATAATATAGGTCACATCTCAAACCAGTGGTGAAAAGATGGTTTATTCAATAATTGATGGTATTTCTGTGGAGCCACCTGGAAAAAGGTAAAGTTGAATCCATACCCCATACTTTACATCAGAATAGTCTTCAAATTGATCAAATATTTAAATGTGAAAAATTAAGCCATAGAAGTTACACAAGAATAAAATGGGAGAATTCCTTTATAGTGTTCACTGAGTAAAGACTTTCTAATTACAACTGAGAATCCAGAAGCCATAAAAGAAAAAATTGATGGGTTCAACTCTTTAAAAGTACCCAGAAATCTGTATGAGAAAAGAAAACTGTAAGCAAAGTAAAAAGACATGTCAAATTCGGAAAAATATTTTTGCTACTCAAATTGTAGTGGGGTAATCTTTCTAATAATAGTAGTAGTCTTTATAATAATAATAAAACACTCCTCTAAATCAGGTAAGAGATTAGGAGTCCAATTGAAAAACAACATAAAAAGACAATTCACAGGAAAGAAAATTCAAATGCATCTTAAACACAGGAAAAATGTTTATCTGTACTCATAAGAAGAGGAAATTTAAATTAAAACTAGAGAAAGCTTGACATTTCATCACCAAGCTTTGTATTTCCTACGGGGTTGATATTTTCCACAAGCTTGATAACATACTCTCTTGGCAAAGCTTTGGGAAAACAGACACTCTCTTACATTGCTAATGTGAGTGTGTGGCAGATTGCATTTCCAGAAAAATGACCAAATATCTGCCATCCAAAATGCTTTCTATACAATGACTTTGACATTCATCCCATCAAGAGACATTGATGTCAGTGTTCCCTCCATTGAATCTGTGCAAGCTTGTGACCAGTAGAAGTGAAACTATGTGACTTTCAAGGCAGGTCATAAGAGGAAGTAAGACTTCCGCTTCATTCTCTCACGATGCTTGGTCTAAATCCAGCCACCTTGCCACACACACACACACAAATCCAAACAGCTCATGGAGAAACCTACATGGAGAGGAACCAAGGCCCACAGACCTGGCTGAGCTCTCAGCTGAGAGCCAGTACCAACTTGCCAGCCATGTGAGTGAGCCATCTTGAAAGTAGACTCTCCAATCCACAGTCAAGCCCTCCCAGCTGATGCCATGTAGATCAGAGGCAAGCTGTCCCCACTAAGTTATGCCCAGATTACAGATTTGTGAGCAAAATCAATGATAGTTGCTGTTTTAATCCCCCAAGTTTTGAGGTGGTTTATTATGCAGCGACAGATAAATAACTGGTACAGATTTTGTTACCTGGAAGTGGTGTGCTACCAAAACAAACATAGAACATGTGGCATCGGCTTTGCAGCAGAGCCAGTTGAACAAAGGGCAGAAGATGGAAAGGAAAAGATTATTAGTAGTATCATAACGGCCTCAAGGAGAGTTAGTGGAGGCCTATGGGACCTTTCACAGGGCTTAAAGGATAATAAGGAAAATCTTACTATGAGCTGGAGGAAAGGGGAAGCTTGAAGAAGGAATTTTGGTCAACACTGTCACCTTCAGTAACAAGGAAAATAGGAAATATACTTAATGGACTCAAGGATCTACTTAATGAGATTTACAGGTAGAAGATTGAAAGTGCCAACTGGCAGCTTCTGGCTGCCTAAAGTAAAATGCTAGAGGAAAAAGAAGATAAAAAAAGAAATATACAGGAACCAGACATGAAAATATGCTCAACATTGCTAATCATCAGTGAAATGCAAATCAAAACCACAATGAGATGTCACCTCACACTTGTCAGAATGGCTGCCATCAAAAAGAACACAAATAACAAATTTTTGCAAGGATGTGGAGAAAAGGGAACCCTCATACAGTGTTGGTGGGAATGTAAATTGGTGCAGCCACTGTGGAAAACAGTATGGAGGTCTCTCAAAAAACTAAAAATAGAACTACCACATGACCCGGCAATTCCACTTCTGGGTATATATCCAAAAAAATCTAAAACACTAATTTGGAAAGATACATGCACCCCAATGATCAGAGTGGCACTTACAATTGCCAAGATGTGGAGGCAACCTCAGTGTCCATCAACAGATGAATGGCTAAAGATGTGGTATATATATACACAACAAAATACTACTCAGTCATGAAAAGGAATGAAATTTTGCCATTTGCAGCAACATGGATGAACTTGGAGGGCATTATGCTAAATGACATAACTCAGAGAAAGACAAATACTGTATGATATCACTTACACGTGAAATCTAAAAAACACAACAAACTAGTGAATAAAACAAAAAAAGCTGACTTGCAGATATAGAGAACAAACTAGTGGGGAGAGGGAAGCGGAGAGGGGCAATACAATTGGTAGGGGATTAAGAGGTACAAGCTATTATGTATAAAATAAGCTACAAGGATATACAACACAGGGAATATAGCCAGTATTTTATAATAACTATAAATGGAGTATAACCTTTAAATTTGTGAATCACTATACTCTATACCTGTAACATATAATATTGTACATAAACAATATTTCAATTTTTTAAAAAGAAATATAAAGGAGCCAGGAATTACTGAGCTTGAAAAGAAAACTATTTGTCATTCACATCTCTCAACACGTGCCCAGCTCAGCTACATTTTAGAATTGCTATGAATTGCTGTGTACTTGAATGGGAGTGTCTCTAGTGGTTATTTCTATGCCTTTCCCACCACTTCGAGTTTGTGAAGGGTAGAGGGTGGGGCCAGATAACTATTTCTTCAGCTCACAGAAGGAAAAATAGGGAGAAAGCTTTCAAGGAACTGTACCTGAGGAACTGTGCTCAAAGATCCTCATCTGCATGTGGACCTGATATAGGTGACAAGATCCTGGACTTCACACTGACGCTCTAACGGGATGAAACATGGGAGTCTTGAGGAAGATGAGTGTATTTTGCATGTGGGAGGGATGTGAATGTTTACATTCAGAGGATAGACAGTAGCAGATTGTATTTTCTGAAAATGGCACAATTTCTCCCATTCCATAGGCTCCTCATATACTATGATTTAAATACTCTTTCTATCAAGAGATGTGGGAGTGTGTTACTTCCCCTTGGATCTGGGCAGGCCTGTGACTGTGGTGGAACTGAAGCTATGTGACTCTCTTTTTTTTTTTTAATTTTTATTGGAGTCTAGTTGATTTACAGTGTTGTGTTAGTTTCTGCTATACAGCAAAGTGAATCAGTTATACATATACATATATCACCTCTTTTTTTAGTGAAGCTATGTGACTCTTGAGGCTGGATGATGAAAGCTGGTTCTCTTGGGAGTTTTGCATTTGGGGTCCAGCTACCATGCCGTGAGGAAGCCCAAGCAGCCTGTGGAGAGGCCCGTATGGAGAGAACCTGAGGCCCCTGGTTGAGCTCACAGCTGACAGCCAGCACCAACTTGCCAGCCACATGAATGAGCCTCTTAAAAGTGAATCCTACAGCCCAAAGTTGAGCCGCCCCAGCTGAAACAAAATGGAACAAAGATGAGCTAGTCTCACTGAGTCCTGCGCATGTTACAGATTCTGTGAGCAAAATAAATGATTGTTGTTGTTTTGAGCCACTAAATTTGGGGGTGGATTGTTATACAGCAATAGATAATTACAGAACTGATACAACCCCTTTGGAGGTCAGTTTGACAATATATATCAAAATTGCAGATTCATATGCTCTTTTGGATTCTAGAGGTAGACTTACATGCAATTGCAGAATAATATACATAAAAGATAATTCATTACAGCATGATTTGTAGTAGCAAGAGAGTAGAAAGCAGCTAAAATGTCTGTTAATAGACTAGTTAAATAAATTGTGGAACATTCACACTGTCCCATCCAGCTATAAAAATGAATGAGGAAGATATCTATGAATTGATGTGGAGGAATTTCCAGGATAAGCTGTTCAGTGAAAAAATATCAAAGTGCAAAAGAGTATTTGTAAAATACTACTTTTGTGTAAGAAAGAAGAGGAAATAAAAATATGCATATAGGGCTTCCCTGGTGGCGCAGTGGTTGAGAGTCTGCCTGCCAATGCAGGGGACACGGGTTCGTGCCCCGGTCCGGGAAGATCCCACATGCCGCGGAGCGGCTGGGCCCGTGAGCCTTGGCCACTGAGCCTGCGCGTCCGGAGCCTGTGCTCCGCAATGGGAGAGGCCACAACAGTGAGAGGCCCGCATACTGCAAAAAAAAAAAAATGCATATAGGGACTTCCCTGGTTGTGCAGTGGATAAACTCCACACTCTCAATGCAGGGGGCCCAGGTTTGATTCCTCGTCAGGCAACTCGATCCCACATGTATGCTGCAACTAAGAGTTCGCGTGCCACAACTAAGGAGCCCACCTGCTGCAACTAAGACCCGGCGAAAACAAATAAATATTTTTAAAATATGCATATAGATCTATTTGCTTGTTTGAGCAAAAAGAGACATTGGAAGGGTAAACTTGAGTCTAATGAGTTTGGTTACTTGTAGGGCTTATATGGGACTGGGGTGAAAAAGAGGGAATGAGGTGGGGTGGTATGGGAGGAGGGCTTAAAATTGAATACAAACAGAAACAAGTGAACCAAACTGTACTTCAAATTACTGATATATCCACACTGTAAAGGAGTTAACTGTTGAACCTAAATAGTTATTTATACTCTATGTCCTCAGGCTAAAAGCAAAACAGTTCTAAACAGTGAACTCTCATTTGTAGGCTTGTTTTGCACTGAGGCATGTGTTAGCAATACTGAAACCACTTTCTTTACATTCTAGGATTGAGCAAATAAGTAAATTCATTGTGCATAATAGGAGCCAGGTTTCTCATGGTCAGAGAAGGGAATTACAGATATGAAAAGAGAGGAGGATGGAATGAACCTTGCCATGTTGGATTAGAATTAGAGGTGTCAGTGTGGACTCATGGGTTTTAATACATATAACTAAATACAGAATTGAGTATGGAGTTGTGTGTGTATACATACATCATTATGTATATTCCTCTCTTTCCCAGGTGCGACCCCTGAGAGGGCCTAGAAGCAGTAATACTCCAGTAGCATTGGACACATCTAGTGCCCAGATATTGGTGTCCAAGTGCCATTCTCCATTAAAAGGAACCAGACATAGCCACTCAGTATTTGACCAACAGAGCAGAACATGACAGACTGTGACCCTGTAGATCTTCTAATGGGAAGCAGAGCTGCTCAGTATTTGACCATTAGAAGGAATCAGGGATCCTTTGAGAAATGGCTGATTCCAGGTTTGGAGCAGGAAAAGCACAGCATGAGCCTTGAAAGAACATCTTTCTATCCCAAAAAGTAAAGTACTCAAAGAATGATAGGTACATTTCAAAAGAACAAAGAAGCCAGTTTGAAGGGGCTGCTTCTGGCTAAATCTAGGACCATCTGAGCATTTTTAAAATAGTGATAGTAAATGATTATAACTTATAGAATAAAATAAGTAAGTAAATCCACCTCATATAAATTAATGAATAAATAGGAAGGGAAACTTCTTCAGCACAGTAGAAAGCCAACTAATAATGTACAAAGAGTGTTGGCATTAGAAAAGCACCATGAAAATTACAGTTGGTTCAGGAAAGAATTACCAGTGAAAGCCAAAATGAGTGGGTGAAAGTTTGAGGAGGAACAAAGTATCTCCCCCACAAGAAACTTAGTAATTACAGGATTCAATAATAATCTTCCAGGGGAAATTACTGGTAGGTAACCACCTTAACCAAATTATCAAAGTTAACATTGCCAGTAATGGAACTAGTCAACAATGCGTACAATTCACTGAGAAGAACCCAGCATCGCTCCTGAACTATTCCTGCCATAAATGCATAGTGTGAATCTACTCATGATGAGACACTGGACAAGCCCAAATTGAGGTTTATTCTACAAAATAACTAGCCTGTGTTTTCCAAATGTCAGTGTTAGGAAATACAAAGAAGGGCTGGGGAACTGTTGCAGATTCAAGGAGACAAAAGATACAAGACAATCAAAAATCTTGATTTTTGTTATAAAGGACATTATTAGGACATTTAGTGAAATCTGAATAAGTATATAGCTTAGACAACAGCACTGTATCGATGTTAATTTACTGATTTTGATCATCCTGTTGTTACGTAAGAGAATTCCTTGTATTTAGGAAATAAACAAATTTTTTAGGGGTAAAGGGGCATCACCTCTACAACTTACTCTTTTTTTTTTTTAAATAGATTTATTTATTTTTATTTATTTATTTTTGACTGCGTTGGGTCTTCGTTTCTGCTCGCAGGCATTCTCTAGTTGCCGCGAGCGGGGGCTACTCTTCGTTGCCATGTGCCGGCTTCTCATTGGGTGGCTTCTCTTGTTGTGGAGCACGGGCTTTAGTAGTTGTGGCACGCAGGCTCAGTAGTTGTGGCTCACGGGCTCTAGAGTGCAGGCTCAGTTAGTTGTGGCGCACGGGCTTAGTTGCTCCGCAGCATGTGGGATCTTCCCAGACCAGGGCTCAAACCCGTGTCCCCTGCATTGGCAGGTGGATTCTTAACCACTGCGCCACGAGGGAAGTCCCTCTGCAACTTACTCTTAAACAGTCCAGGAAAATTATAGAAAGAAAAAGGGAGAGGATGGGCTTTTTCTTTTACTGATCCCAACGTGCATAACATGCCTTCTACTCTCAACCTATTTGCCCTTGTTGCCTTTTTTTTTTTCTTTCTTTTTAAACACACTGGAATATTCTCTCTCCTCTTCTGTCTAAAGCTTAAAAATCTGTTAAGGTTGTACACATGATCCACCAACTTGATACCTACTTTCACTATTTCAACATATCCTGAATTCTTTCAATTCTGAAATCTTAATAGCATGAATTTTCCATGTAGCTTTTTAATTGTTTAGATGATATGAGAGAGTTTCCTCTGCAGCAGGTTGTAAAAAGCCTAAAAACAAGCATTATTTCATGCATGTTTTTATACCTGTCTTGAAAGATGATGGAAGATAGAATTGTTGCTTCCAAAATTTTGACCTGGATTACTCAGAGCCCTGAAGACTTTCAATACAACTCTTTAGACATCCTAACCTTTGTCTACTGCAGCACCTTTGCCTCTTCCCCTAAGGGCCCCTGTAAAAAAAAGTTTTCTGGCTGAGCAAGGATGTACTTGGTGTTTCAGGAATCACTGACATTCCAGGACGTGGCTGTGGAATTCACCAGAGAGGAGTGGGTCCAGCTATACCCTGCTCAGAAGAACCTCTACCGAGACGTGATGCTGGAGAACTATAGGAACCTGGTTGCACTGGGTAAGGATGGCATCCCTGTAAGACTGGAACTCATTCTACATGGGTTTCTTTCCTTTAGTAGTGAAAACCTTCGAAGCTTTTGTGTATATAGTTCAGGCCAGGATGGAAGAATGCTAATCAGTTTTGGAGACAGAGATCTCTGTTTTTTGCTTTCTTCTCAGGTAAAAGTTCCTGATTTTGAGATGGGTAGCTTTAGTTTGCTGCCTCTGAAGCCTCTCCTTTCCAAATCTGGAGGCCCTAAAGATTAAACAGGTTGGAAATGAGTTCTGAGAGAGATTTTTGTTCCCAGTATAAAATTCTAAGATATGCATTTTTTCCCATGAATAGGGCATCAACTTTATAAGCCAGAAGTGATCACTCAGTTGGAACAGGAGGAGCAGTGGATGATGGAGAGAGACAGCCCACCAGACACTCATCCAGGTGAGAAGCAAGCATTTGGGTGTTTGCACCTCAGTGAAGGAAAATAGTTGCTTTTGAAATACTTAACTGAGTGTGTTACAAACATCTGCCTCTGGGATTTAAAGAGGCATGCTTCTTAAAAATTCAGTTCATATTTGACATTTTTCCAAAGTGGAAATGACTCTCTTACTTTTTCTCTGATTAAACAGATAATATATACTTATTATTTAAAAAACTTACACAACACAAATTTATTTTGAAGGTGTTAGTTTGAATGACCATAAATACCTAGATGTTGCAAATCTCCATGACGCATTTTCTTTCTCTTCTTTATTCATACATCCTCTCAGTATTCTTTAAATCTTTTTCTTCTCCATATCAAAAATCCTCTGCCATTTTTACCCATTTTCCGTTCTTCTTTTTTCCTTTTTATTATCAAACACGTTAAACTTGTCTAAAACCCATAGCCTCAGTTTTAATTCTCTAGCTCACCTTTGTGATGTGACAAAGGTGTACTACCGGTGTTACTAAAATTGTTTTCTTGGAGATTACCACTGACTTCCTTCCAGTCAAATCAGTGACTAAAAAACCAGTTATTGTCTCCTATGATTGTGTTGCATTTAACTGTGCTGACTTGACTTTCTTGAAAGTACACTCTGGCTTGTGATACACACCATTCTTGCCTCTTCTGGCCTCTCCCTTGTCTCTTTACCTGCTCCTTTAAATACCCTCTCTCCCTCCTTATTCTTCTAAAGGCATATATTCTTATGGACTCGGTGTTCACTCTGTAGTATCGTGCTTTTAAGTGGCCTTTCTATGTTCATTTTCCCATTTCTACATTTCTAGCCTCAGTATTTCACCCACATTCTCTTCCCAGATTTTAGATTATATTTGTGTTTATGAATGTCATGCTATCATCTTTTTTTTTGGCTTCATTGGATCTTCGTTGCTGCGCACGGGCTCTCTCTAGTTGCAGTGAGCAAGGGCTACTCTTCATTGCAGTGCGCGGGCTTCTCATTGCGGTGGCTTCTCTTGTTGTGGAGCACGGGCTCTAGGCACGTGGGCTTCAGTAGTTGAGGTGCACGGGCTCAGTAGTTGTGGCTCGCAGGCTCTAGAGCACAGGCTTCAGTAGTTGTGGTGCATGGGTTTAGTTGCTCCGTGGCATGTGGGATCTTCCCGGACCAGGGCTCGAACCTGTGTCCCCTGCATTGGCAGGCGGATTCTTAACCACTGCGCCACCAGGGAAGCCCCTGTATAATGCTTGATGAGGGTGTTCATCCTTAGCAGTGCCCACCCTCCTCTTAAGGGCAGTTGCAGTCATGTCTACTAACATAGGGGCTTGTTGGGTTAGGTGAGGTGCTGGAGCAAAGAGACTAGAGTTTGTTTTTCAAAACTGCTTTAAAGCCCAAGATAATCATTGTCTCCATCTGGAGTCTAGACCCTGTCCCCTGGCATCTTGCTGGGTGGCAACCCTTTGGTTGAAGATCTGATGTGCCTTGAGGGTGTCTACCATGGGGGAGCAGTGCCTGTACATTTCATGCACTATCACTCCTTCTGGTATGTTGATCAGGGTGCCCTGTTTCCAGGGATAAATGAAAGTTCTGGAAGATAGGCCTTAGGCAGTGAATGCCCTGAAATCTACTCCTAGGCTGTAGGAGCCTAGAGCACCACACTTACCTGTGGTTCCAGGAGTCAGGTCAGCAGCCTGTGGATTTTGATGCTAGGAGAATAGAAAAGACAGTGTTCTGAGCTCCAGCCAATTATTCCAACCGTTTTAGAGCCAAAGTCCCTGAGCAGACAAAAGCATTTTATCTGAAAATAAAATGGTCCAGTTGATAATTCGGTTGAAATGATAAACTGGTTTAAAATAAATCTTTTAAATCACATTTTTTCCACATATAATTTAATTCTTGACCAGAGTAAGTGTATTTTCTGACTTGGACTTTTTTTCTTTTTAAAATTTCTATTGCATGTTCAGCCAGCTAACTCTTCGTGTTGTGCTATTTGTGATAAGAATAAGCCCGAAGTAACCTAAATGTGAATTGACTTTGGCACATCCATAAAACTGGATAATTTACAGTCCTTTAAAAATTATGTAGAAATGTATTTGATGACCTGGAAGTGTGTTCATGATATGCAATAACGTAAGAAAGCAAAATAAAAAACAGTATTATGGTATAATTCTATTTTATTTTCCCAGGACAGTTGCTGGCAGAATTATTTATTAATGTTGCCTCTTTTGCTGTCAAGTGTCCTTGACCATAAGCATATGTGCCAGCTTCAAGGGGACCACTCGTACAGCTTTGTATATACCTCCCCTGTGGGTAGAAGACCAGGACTAGTGCATGATTCACGTCTGAGAAAGCTAAAGCTGACTCTGACTAAGGAAATGGCTTTGATGAGTGAGCCAGGAGAAGCTGCTGAGTTAGGATCAGTCTGCGCTACCCAAGTTTTGTTGGGACAAGGTATTATGAGTGTTTTTCATGAGTCAGCCAACATGATCTCGTCCAATAGGATTCATTCATGCCCTAAGTCTGGTCCCAAGGGATTACCCAAAATAGAAATATATCTATCCTAGATCATGGAAATGACTGGAGAGAGAGGGGTCTAGCTAGAACCTTCCAAGAGTCATAAAAGTTCCCAAAAGTGAGTCTGTTTTAAACATCCACCAAGCTGAGAATGTGAAGCTACTGTACAAAAACTGGCCTATCTCTTGATCTCTCTTCCCTCCACACAGCTGCTACCCTCCAACTCTTGTTAGAAGGGAATTAAACAAGAGTTAGTGAGTGAAGGAAGAGGTGTATAGGGAAATAGTTAAGGGGAGAAAGAAGCAGAGTAGAAGCAGGGAAAAGACTAGCAGGGAAGGAGTAGAGGTGGGGAGAGGCAGGGAGAGAGAAGGAGGAATATTGACTCTGTAACAGCCCAAGGAAGGGGAGAGGGATTAATTTTGAAGTTTTGAATACTATACATGACTGAACACTTTAATTACTGAATAGAGACTGTGTTTGCAACTTAATGTAAGAGTAGGAGTATCTGTTACCTAATAATTAAAGGAAGAGCATGGGTCCTGCCCAAATCTTCATACAGAAGCAGAGGAAAAATACCCCCACTAAATAAAGTTTAAAGAAGCAGTGGGAGACTGAAATGAAATTTTGTTTTTACCACAATCCATGTGTCATGCTTGTTCAAAATACGGTTACATTTATATTTATGTGAATATAGGAGAAATCTGGCAAGAGAGGCTCCAAACTTAACAATGATTACATTTCGGGGGTGGAATTCTTACTTTGTACATTGGATATGTTACTATAAGCAAGTATTAGTTTTATCATTTTAAACAAAAGATTAAAAATCAGAAGACATACTTTTAAAATAAACCAGTAGTTGGTATTATAATAGAATAATCCACAGGTGAGATTTAGAAGGTCTTGGACTTGGACCTGTCTTCTCTAAGTAGTCTTTTCTCTGTCTCCCATCTCTGAACACAGACTTTACCCTGATATTTCTTATTCTCCTTTCCATTTCCTTTCGACTATGTATGCTCCTGATTGATCTCTTCTTTTTATGATTACCATACATATTTTTAAATTTCCACCTGCTCACTGCTTCTCGTCATCCTTCTGTAGTCTTTCCCGTTACATGGCCATATTTCAAAACTTTTAATGCCACATTTGCCTTGTCTGCATTACTGTCAGTTTCATTTGGTAATTCACTATGCAATAATTTCTTTTACCAAACAGAGAATACTTTAAAGTGTTTATATGTTCTGAATTTCTTTTAGATGGGGAGAATAGTCCAGAAATAAAAAAATCAAACCAGAATATTTCTGATGAAAATAAAACCTGTGACATGCTAATGGAGAGATTAACAGGAGACAGTTTCTGGTACTCCATCTTAGGTGGACTCTGGGATTTTGATTACCGATTAGAATCTAACCAAGAAAACCAGCAGAGACATTTAGGACAAGTATCTTTCACCCACAAAAAGATCACACAGGAGAGAAGCCTTGAATGTAATAGATTTGGGGAAAACTATAATCTGAACTCAAACCTTGTTATGCATCAGAGAATTCCTTCAATTAAAATACCCGTTAATTCTGACACACAAGGAAATAGCATCAAGCATAATTCAGACTTCACTTACTATCAGGGAAACTATGTAAGAGAGAATCCTTATGAATATAATGAGTGTGGAAAAATCTTCAATCAACATATTCTTCTTACTACTCATATTCATACTGAGGGGAAACCCAGTGAATGTGGGAAGGCCTTCAGCCAAAACTCATCTCTTACTCAACCTCAGATAGTACTCACAGGAGAGAAGCCCTATAAGTGTGATGAATGTGGGAAAAGATTCAGTCAGAGGATACATCTTATTCAACATCAGAGAATTCACACAGGAGAAAAACCTTTTATATGCAATGAATGTGGGAAAGCCTTCCGTCAACATTCATCCTTTACTCAACATCTGAGAATTCATACTGGAGAGAAGCCCTATAAATGTAATCAGTGTGGTAAAGCTTTTAGCCGTATCACGTCCCTTACGGAACATCATAGACTTCATACTGGAGAGAAACCTTATGAATGTAGTTTTTGTGGGAAAGCCTTCAGCCAAAGGACACATCTTAATCAGCATGAGAGAACTCATACAGGAGAGAAACCCTATAAATGTAATGAATGTGAAAAAGCCTTCAGCCAGAGTGCACACCTTAATCAACATAGGAAAATCCATACTCGGAAGAAATTATGTGAATATAATAAATGTGAGAAAACCTTAAGCCACAGTCCTTCACTTACTCCTCAGCACATAACTCAGAATTTTTAGCTTTGTCCTGGTGGGGGTGGGGGTGGGGTAAGGGACTCATATGAATATATAAATGTAGGAAAATTTTGGTCAGACCTTTTCATCCCATGCAATATCATATTATTCATAGTGGGGAGAAAGGTTATAGATAAACTTTTAATGTGTAGAAGCCAAATAAATTTAGACCTTAAACTAGTAGCATATTATATTCCCAGGAGAGGTTATAAATAGTGAAAGTAATTTATTTTATAAACAAGATTATATGAGGAGTCATGTTCTAAAACTTTTCTTAATGACCAGAAATCCTGTAGGCAATAACCTATGATTATTCCCCTGTGATTTTTATAGCATAAAGTTTTTAAATTATATAAACATTGATTAATCAAGGCAATGATATAGTATAACCAGTCACATAAACTTGAAATAAACAGAAAAGAGCAATATTTCTTAAACTTCAGTCATTTGTATACATCCTTTACAGATTTTACCATATTCAGTGTTTACTTAATATTTTCCTTTAAAGGGACTCAGAACTTTTAGCCTTGTCCTAGGAAATATTATTTATGGAAATTGTGAGTTCTGTATACTAATTATATTCTAATTTCCATCAAAATAAATATATAACTTTGAAATTGAAAATATCCATTGGTGTACCACCTAAGTCTTCTGACCATTTTTTGAGAAGCCATGTGAGAGGATATGGCAGTATTATGTTATTTTTGGGGAATCCTTGCATTATTTTCATCAAACAGGTCCTAGGATCTTTAAGAGGAGTCTTGGAGGAGACTGAGGGTCATATTGATGAACTTTGAAAAGTGCTTCAGAGAAGTCTACTTTTCTATCCTGTTATTCTAGTTTTAAAGTTCCCTGTAGCAAACATAGATTTTTGAACTAAAATTGTCATTTCTGTTATTATTGCAGATTTGAATAGAGAGGAGCTTTTATTTTATAATGACAGGGGCTTTATAAGAATCCCTACACCTCCCTGCACCACTGTGGAAGACAGAAGTAGGGTACCGTAACAGAGGATGAGTGGTGGTGCCACACTGAGGCTAAGAACCAGGGAAGAGCCTTACTGGCTTATATAAACAACTAAGGAAGTGTTACTAATTGGCTTATTAATTCATTTTATTTATTGAAATATATTTATGTACCACCTTTTTCCAAAAAGAATTTAAGGTGTTTTAATTTGATTTTTATGATTACTGCCTTGTTTGACAGAAATCACTTTTTGACATTACAAAGCATCGTAAATATAAACTGTCACAAGCCATGAATAGCTGCAACTAGGAGGCTGCTTCTGTTTCTTGGCTTTCTGTTTTTCTCTCCGTCTTCTCAGGCATGGCTGAAGAAGCCATGAGGCTAAGTAAGAATGCAGTCCCCTTGCTTTCTCACCTTCCTTCTAACATATCTCCCAGCTCAAGACTTGCCTTTTTTTTTTTTTTCCCTGTGAAGGACTAGATATCATAGGCCTTAAGTGAAAGCTGGAATGATTTAAATTTTTTTAAAACTTAAAACACTAAAAACCAAGAAAGTAATGAAATGAATTCATTTCACCATGGAAGTTAAACTTTTCAAAGTACATTTATGTCCCATGCATCAGTGGATGAAATAGTTAATAAAACCCCAAGTTACTGTAGTCATGGAGGATTTCTAATAATATTTTGTGTTCAAATATCTGTGAAATGGAGATCCATTGTCAAGACAGATAAGTTCTGGAAGTGTCTTTTCACCAAAAGGATCTACATTGAACATTTATTTACCCTAAGGAGGCAGAGTATAGAGCACTCAGGTTTCAGGAAGAGAGAGTGAGCCAAGGCAAAGTCTCAGAAAGCAGAGGTATGTATGAAAAGAATTAATGGTTAATTACAATTGGTGAAGCCTTTGATCAAAGTTTAATTTTGCAACCGGAGGGGGGGAAAAGCTGAATAATCCACGAAGAGTGCTAAGGGCTTCAATACAAGGCAGTGTATCTCAGCACAGGGGAAGAAGGAGAGCAGTGTGGGATTGTTCAGGAGAGGATCAGCAGAATTTGGACAATTTCAGAAAAGAGGAGTCGGGACTGAATAAGACCCGCTGGCCATGGATTTTCAGCAATTCTTCATAAATAGGAATTATAAAATTAGAAGCCTATTATATATCCTTAGGGTCATAAATGATTATGCTTATGTTAACTGTACAGTAAACTATGTCATTCTGATGTGAATTCATTCTCATGTCCTTTGTTGTCTTCAACATGTTCCAAGTTACGTGAATCCTAAGTATATTTATTACATCAAAATTCAAGGAAGCCATAGGAGTAGTACTCATTCAGAAACCTGTTGTTATGATTTATTTCTGTCTAGGAGGGCAAGATATTACCCTTTTACATATATTAATTCATTTGGTCCATCCAACCAGGTGTTCTTGCCTTTCTTTTATGAAAAGAGATACTTCAGCTTAGACATAATAATGTGATTTATTATTCAGGGTTTCTTGGACTGAAATGTCACTAGAACATGGATCATGTTACTCCTAATCCAGTGGATACAAACAGTGCCTGGAACAGTGTTTTATAGCACTCTGAAAACATTTGATAACTATATTAAAATTAATAAAATGAGAGATTGCTGCTCAACACAAAAATTCATATGACTCTTTCTCTGAACCTCAGAGTATAAAAGGATTACCATGTTGATAGATTCTCTTATGTCCAAAGGGCTTATGGGTTGGAGAAAAATACTCATCTGGATTTTGATTAATGTTCAATTTATTAATTTAAGGAAACAACTGACATTCTTTAAGCAGCCAACATTCCTCTAATTATTCATAGATGTGCAAATAATAAAAACTTAAGAATTCCTAAAATTAGATATCCCTACTCTTTTAAACACTGATCAGATTTAAACACATGTAAACATTTCATTAAAATCACAAACCTAGGGCTTCCCTGGTGACACAGTGGTTAAGAATCTGCCTGCCAATGCAGGGGACACGGGTTCGAGCCCTGGTCCGGGAAGATCCCACATGCTGCAGAGCAACTAAGCCTGTGCACCACAACTACTGAGCCGGCACTCTAGAGCCCGTGAGCCACAACTACTGAACCTGCGTGCCACAACTACTGAGGCCCACATGCCTAGAGCCTGTGCTCCATGACAAGAGAAGCCACTGCGATGAGAAGCCTGTGCACCACAACAAAGAGTAGCCCCTGCTTGCCACAACTAGAGAAAGCCCATGCGCAGCAATGAAGACCCAACACAGCCAAAAATAAATAAATTAAATAAATTTAAAAAATTTTTAATTTCAAATTTTATTAAGTGCCTTAAACACATTAAGAAACAGGTAAGAGGTACCCAGATTATAAAAATAATTATACCTAAACTAGTTATAAAAATGTTAACTCCGGGCTTCCCTGGTGGCGCAGTGGTTAAGAATCCTCCTGCCAGTGCAAGGGACACAGGTTCGAGTCCTGGTCCACAAAGATCCCACATGCCGTGGAGCAACTAAGCCTGTGCTCCACAACTACTGAGCCTGCACTCTAGAGCCTGTGAGCCACAACCACTGAAGCCCAAGAAGAACAAAAAAACCCCAGAGTTAGCAGAAGGAAAGAAATCATAAAAATCAGATCAGAAATAAATGAAAAAGAAATGAAGGAAACAATAGCAAAGATCAATAAAACTAAAAGCTGGTTCTTTGAGAAGATTAACAAAATTGATAAACCATTAGCCAGACTCATCAAGAAAATAAGGGAGAAGACTCAAATCAATAGAATCAGAAATGAAAAAGGAGAAGTAACAACTGACACTGCAGAAATACAAAAAATCATGAGGGATTACTACAAGCAACTCTATGCCAATAAAATGGACAATCTGGAAGAAATGGACAAATTCTTAGAAATGCACAAACTGCCAAGACTGAATCAGGAAGAAATAGAAAATATGAACAGACCAATCACAAACACTGAAATTGAAACTGTGATTAAAAATCTTCCAACAAACAAAAGCCCAGGACCAGATGGCTTCACAGGCGAATTCTATCAAACATTTAGAGAAGAGCTAACACCTATTCTTCTCAAACTCTTCCAAAATATAGCAGAGGGAGGAACACTCCCAAACTCATTCTACGAGGCCACCATCACCTTGATACCAAAACCAGACAAGGATGTCACAAAGAAAGAAAACTACAGGCCAATATCACTGATGAACATAGATGCAAAAATCCTCAACAAAATACTAGCAAACAGAATCCAACAGCACATTAAAAGGATCATACACCATGATCAAGTGGGGTTTATTCCAGGAATGCAAGGATTCTTCAATATACGCAAATCTATCAATGTGATTAACCATATTAACAAATTGAAGGAGAAAAACCATATGATCATCTCAATAGATGCAGAGAAAGCTTTTGACAAAATTCAACACCCATTTATGATAAAAACCCTGCAGAAAGTAGGTGTAGAGGGAACTTTCCTCAATATAATAAAGGCCGTATATGACAAGCCCACAGCCAACATCATCCTCAATGGCGAAAAACTGAAAGCATTTCCACTAAGGTCAGGAACAAGACAAGGTTGCCCACTCTCACCACTCTTATTCAACATAGTTTTGGAAGTTTTAGCCACAGCAATCAGAGAAGAAAAGGAAATAAAAGGAATCCAAATCGGAAAAGAAGAAGTAAAGCTGTCACTGTTTGCAGATGACATGATACTCTACATAGAGAATCCTAAAGATGCTACCAGAAAACTACTAGAGCTAATCAATGAATTTGGTAAAGTAGCAGGATACAAAATTAATGCACAGAAATCTCTGGCATTCCTATATACTAATGATGAAAAATCTGAAAGTGAAATCAAGAAAACACTCCCATTTACCATTGCAACAAAAAGAATAAAATATCTAGGAATAAACCTACCTAAGGAGACAAAAGACCTGTATGCAGAAAATTATAAGACACTGATGAAAGAAATTAAAGATGATACAAATAGATGGAGAGATATACCATGTTCTTGGATTGGAAGAATCAACATTGTGAAAATGACTCTACTACCCAAAGCAATCTACAGATTCAGTGCAATTCCTATCAAACTACCACTGGCATTTTTCACAGAACTAGAACAAAAAATTTCACTATTTGTATGGAAACACAAAAGACACTGAATAGCCAAAGCAATCTTGACAAAGAAAAACGGAGCTGGAGTAATCAGGCTCCCTGACTTCAGACAATGCTACAAAGCTACAGTAATCAAGACAGTATGGAACTGGCACAAAAACAGAAATATAGATCAATGGAACAGAATAGAAAGCCCAGAGATAAACCCATGCACATTTGGTCACCTTATTTTTGATAAAGGAGGAAAGAATATATGGTGGAGAAAAGACAGCCTCTTCAATAAGTGGTGCTGGGAAAACTGGACAGCTACATGTAAAAGAATGAAATTAGCAGACTCCCTAACACCATACACAAAAATATACTCAAAATGGATTAAAGACCTAAATGTAAGGCCAGACACAATCAAACTCTTAGAGGAAAACATAGGTAAAACACTCTTTGACGTAAATCACAGCAAGATCCCATTTGACCCACCTCCTAGAGAAATGGAAATAAAAACAAAAATAAACAAATGGGACCTAATGAAACTTAAAAGCTTTTGCACAGCAAAGGAAACCATAAGACGAAAAGACAACCCTCAGAATGGGAGAAAATATTTGCAAATGAAGTAACTGACAAAGGATTAATCTCCAAAATATACAAGCAGCTCATGCAGCTCAATATCAAAAACACAACCCAATCCAGAAATGGGCAGAAGACCTAAATAGACATTTCTCCAAAGAAGATATACAGATTGCCAACAAACACATGAAAGAATGCTCAACATCATTAATCATTAGAGAAATGCAAATCAAAACTACATGAGATATCATCTCACACCAGTCAGAATGGCCATCATCAAAAAATCTACAAACAGTAAATGCTGGAGAGGGTGTGGAGAAAAGGAAACTCTCTTGCACTGTTAGTGGGAATGTAAATTGATACAGCTACTATGGAGAACAGTATGGAGGTTCCTTAAAAAACTAAAAATAGAACTACCATACGACCCAGCAATCCTACTACTGGGCATATACCCTGAGAAAACCATATGTACCACAATGTTCACTGCAGCTCTATTTACAATAGCCAGGACATGGAAGCAACCTAAGTGTCCATTGACAGATGAATGGATAAAGAAGATGTGGCACATATATACAATGGAATATTAGCCATAAAAAGAAACAAAATTGAGTTATTTGTAGTGAGGTGGATGGACCTAGAGTCTGTCATACAGAGTGAAGTAAGTCAGAAAGAGAAAAACAGATACTGTATGCTAACACATATATATGGAATCTAAGAAAAAAAAAAAATCATGAAGAACCTAGGGGCAGGACAGGAATAAAGATGCAGACCTACTAGAGAATGGACTTGAGGACACCAGGAGGGGGAAGGGTGAGCTGGGAGAAAGTGAGAGAGTGGCATGTCCATATATACACTACCAAATGTAAAATAGATAGCTAGTGGGAAGCAGCCGCATAGCACAGGGAGATCAGCTCGGTGCTTTGTGACCACCTAGA
>NW_006779491.1:978261-989183 GCF_000442215.2 Lipotes vexillifer | reverse complement strand
ATATGGGGATATATGTATATGTATCGCTGATTCACTTTGTTATAAAGCAGAAACTAATACACCATTGTAAAGCAATTATACTCCAATAAAGATGTTAATAAATAAAAAATAAATAAATAATAAATAAATAAAATGTCCATACTACCCAAAGCAATCTACAGATTTAATGCAATTCTTGTCAAAATACCCATGACATTTTTCACAGAACTAGAACAAATAATTCTAAAATTTGTAGGGAACCCAAAAGACCCTGAATAACCAAAGCAATCTTGAGAAAAAAGAACAAACCCAGATATATCAGTCTCCCTGACTCTAGGCTACAAAGCTACATATGAAACAGTATGGTTCTGGCACATAAACAGACATACTGACAAATGGAACAGAATAGAGAGCCCAGAAATAAACCCGCACAGTTATAGTCAATTAATCTATGACAAATGTGGCAAGAATATACAATGGAGAAAAGATGGTTTATTCAAGAATTGGTGCTGGGAAAACTGGACAGCCACATATAAAAGAATAAAAGTAGATCATTTTCTCACACCATGAAAACAAATAAACTGGAAATTATTAAAGACCTAAATGTAAGACCTGAAACCATAAAACACCTAGAAGGAAATATAGGCAGAACACTCTTTGACATAGGTCTTAGAGATATTTTTTTGGATCTGTCTCTTCAGGTAAGTGAAATGAAAGCAAAAATAAACTAATGGGACAGAATCAAACTTAAAAGCTTTTGCACAGCATAGGAAACCATCAACAAAATGAAAAGGCAAGTGTCCATGGACAGATGAATGGGTAAAGAAGTTGTGGTATATATATATATATATATATATATATATATATATATATATATACACACAATAGAATACTACTCAGCCATAAAAAGAATGAAATATTGCCATTGCAGCAACATGAATGGACCCAGAGATTAACATACTAAGTGAAGTAAGTCAGACAGAGAAAGACAAATACCATATGATATCACTTATATGTGGAACCTAAAAAAATGATACAAATGAACTTATTTACAAAACAAACAGATTCACAGACATAGAAAACAAACCTACAGTTGCTAAAGGGGAAAGAGGGAGAGGAGGGATAAATGAGCACTTTGGGATTAACATATACACACTACTATATATAAAATAGGTAATCAACAAGGACCTACTGTATAGCACAGGGAACTCTACTCAATATCTTGTAATAACCTATAATTTAAAAGAATGTGAAAAAGAATCTGAATCACGTTGCTGTACACCAGAAACTAACAGAACATTGTAAATCAACTATACTTCAATTTAAAAAATTCGACAGCACATGAAAAGGATCAAAAAACATGATCAAGTGAAATTTATCCCTGGGATGCAAGAATGGCTCAACATACACAAATCAATCAATGTTATATACCACATTAATAGAATGAAAGATAAAAATCATATGATCCTCTCAATGGATGCAGAAAAAAACATTTGACAATCCTGTCATGATTTAAAAAAAAAAAATCAACAAATTGGGTATAAAAGGATATCCTAAAGATATCTGCATTCCTATGTTTATTGTAGCATTATTCACAAAGGCAGAAGTACCAATGTGGATGCAATATATATATATATATATATATATATATATATATATATATATATATACACACACACAAAATACTATATATATTTTTACATTATATATATGTGTATATATTATATAAATACAAAATGCCATCTCTATATATGTATATACAAAATACCATAGACTGAGTGACTTATAAAAACAGAAATTAATTGCTTACAGTTCTGGAGGCTGGGAAATCCAAGATCAAGGTGCCAAAACATCTGTGTTTAGTAAGGGCCCACTTCCTGGTTCATAGACAGTGCCTTTTTGCTGTGCCCTCACATGGTAGAAGGGAGCAAGGAAGTTTTCTTGGAGTCCTTTTGTAAAAGAGATTGAATCCCATTAATGAGGGCAAAGCCTAATCACTTCCTCAAAGCCCCATCTCCTAATACCTTCACAGTGGAGGTTAGGATTCAAGATAAGAAATTTGGAAGGACACAAACATTCATACCATAGCAGTGACCGTGAGGAGAAATGGATGAGAAGGATGGGTTGGGGGGCAGGGGGTGGAGGGGGAGAGAGAGGGAGATTAAATTTGAGAATGAATAATGTGTATATGGGTTATGGGTTAGGGGACTGGATGGCTGACCAAGAAGCTTATCAAATGTGGGGATGTTTTACTCCTTTCCAAAAGCATCTGATTCATGTCTTACACCATGGATGATTGCATGTTGTTTTCCATTTTCTAAGTGCCGACTTCTTTATAGGTTAAATTTTTGTGGGTGCAAGCAGCCGACATTGACTCTGGTTGTATAGTCTCTTCAGGACACCTCCCTCAGGATGCAGTAGCTCCAGGATGCAGTAGCTCCAGTCACCTCCCATCCTCCGATCAGAGCACTCAAGATTCATATTCCTGGAAGGTAATTTGATTGGTTCAGCTTGGGCCTCGTGCTAAACAAAGATGGAGGACTTTGATTGGCAGACCCATTGAAGCTACAGACACAGGAATTCACAAAGGCAAATCAAGGTGTTTTTACCACAGCAGACAGGACACTAAGGGGTGATAGGACTCAATCGGATCCCCCAAAATGGTATAAAGATTCCCTTAAACTGAGGACATTGAAGATACAGCAGATGCAGAAAAAAAGCCTTTTCAGAGTGTCCCTTATCTGACTAAAGGCAGAGCTTTCTTTTTTTTTTTTTAAAGACAATAGCTATTTTTTAATATATATTTTTTAAATATTTACTTATTTTGGCTGTGCCAGGTCTTAGTTGAGGCATGTGGACTCCTTAGTTGAAGAAAGTGGGATCTAGTACTAGGGATCTAGGGGATCCTAGGGGATCTAGTGGGATCTAGTACTAGGAGCAAGGAGTCTTACCCACCGGACCATCAGGGAAGTCCCTAAAGGCAGAGCTTTCTAAGAGTGAAGCTGCCGTAAATCCCCTCTCAGGGGAGATTCCAGCTAGGAAGGAGACCAACAAACCACTGGCACCAGGATGAGAAATTGTACAGACATTATCACAAACTGTTATACTTTCCATTGTTCTCATAAAAGCCCATTTGCCTTTCCTAAAAGTCCACTTGTTTTCCGAGAGGCCCTTTCTCCCTCCTTCCTTCCCCCTATTAAGTTGGTATATAATCTCCTATCTCTAGTTGTCCAGGAGTCTCTTCATCTGCTCCTGCATGCATGTGTAAATAAACCTTGTCTTTTCCCCTGGTAATCTATTATCAGTTCATTCACAGCCCCACCATCGACACTCAAACCTGTTAGTAGAGGGAAAGTTTTCCTCCCAATGAGGGTTGGAAAAAATCAGATGTTTTTTCTACCTTCGATGGTGTGAAATGATTTGATTTGCATTTAAAAAAAATCATTCTGGGGGGACTTCCCTGGTGGTCCAGTGGTAAAGAATCCACCTTACAATGCAGGGAACACAAGTTCAATCCCTGGTCAGGGAACTAAGATCCCACATGCCACGGGGCAAATAAGCCTGCACACCACAACTACTGAGCTCGCGCGCCTCAACTAGAGCCCACATGCCTGAAACTACAGAGCCTGTGTGCACTGGAGCCTGCGTGCCACAACTAGAGAGGAGAAAACCTGCACACCGCAACTAGAGAGATGCCCGCGCTGCAATGAAAGATCCCGCATGCCTCAGTGAAGATCCAGCATGCCGCAACTAAGCCCCGACACAGCCAAAAATAAATAAATAAATAATAAATCTTTTAAAAAATCACTCTGGGTATGTCATTGGTTTTATTAACAAGAGAAGTTGTAAGCTTGCTTGTAAAAGAAAGGAATTTAAGTTCATAGCTAGAGGGAAATATGATATCCCAGAAAAGTTTTTGTTCATATGAAATAATGCATATAAAGTTATTACCACTTTCATTGAAAATTAGCTCCCATTTCTGAAATTTCAAACATCTCACACTCTCCCCACCACCATCTCTCCTTTTAAATTCACTTACTAAGCGTGCCCTTGGCCTTAATTCTTTATCTGAATTCACACTTCAATCTAATGACACCACCACTTTTTTTTTTTTTAACCCTCCATTAGCTCCCTCCTAGTCTAGCAATTCCCTACAAGAGCCTAATACGTTCCCAGCCTTCCTTCTAACTGAGAAGGCGTCAGCAGCAGCCCATATGTATACGTACCCACACCGGACTTCTCTCCATCTCACAGATATTGAAAACTAACACCTAAAGTCATACTAGACATAAAAATCTCCTGAACTTTATCTTAAATACAACTGCTGGGGGTGGAAACGCTTAAACATTTCAGTCTCAGCATTTGGCAGCGTCCAATGTTTCAACGGTTGATGAATGAATTAAGTTCCTTTGATTTGGAAGGCCTTGTCCAATGCCTGGGAGCTCAACAGAAAAAGAGGGAAAGTAAGTGGAACGGATAAAGGAAAGGCCGAAGCCCAATGCTCCAGCCGCCGTGCAGGTGTGGAAAGCAGAGGTCAAGGTCTCCAGTTAAACCACAGCCCGCGGCTCATTTTAAGGGGGAGTGGGCGGAGCCCTGACTTTAACCCCGCCCAGGACTGAGGGGACTCGCGGCCAATGAGAGGGCGGTCCGGGGTGGAGCGACCTGCGTAAGACGTGACGCCATCACGCTCCGGTCGGCGCTCCGCAGGGCGTGCGCCGGAACTGTGGACTCTGTAGGTGACCGCCGCCGCGCTTCGCGGTAGAAGTGGGGTGGATTTCGTAGACCGAAGCGCCGCGTCGTGGGAGCCCTCCAGGCGAGTCGAGTCGAGTCACCCGACCTCGGGGTTTTAGGGGCGAAGGGATCAATCACCCCCAACCTTCCTCAGGCTGGGCGGCATGGACTCACTATTAATTGATCTCGAAAGCAATGCCAAGTCAAGGTCTCCGGTGGAGAGGACACCACGGCCTCGCCGCGTCGGCCTTTCGTGCCCCAAGTAGCCAGGCTGTGAGCGTCTGGGGAGAGGCAGCCCAGCGGGATGGAAAGCAGTAGGGACGCCAGTAAAGGCCAGTGTTTATTAGCGCTGTCGGGCACCTTATAGGTTAAATCTTCAAAGCACTCCTGTGAGTAAGCCCTGTTGTTATTCCCATTTTGCAGAGGGGGAAACTGAGGCTTAGAGAGGTTAAAATTACAGCTTTGTAAACAGTATAAAGATGGGAGGTTGAGTAGTTAAGGAAATAATGAAACGTTTAAGCAACTCTAAAGCGGTGATTCCAGAGGGCCAACAAAAGCTGTTTCTGAACTGGGGCAGTTCTAGTGACAAAATTCATTTGGTGAGTCACAACCATCAGAATATTGAACTTTGGAATTTGTTTACAGGTGACCAAAGCCACACAATGTCAATAGCTCGTTCATCTGTCCATGCCAAGTGGGTCGTGGGGAAGGTGATTGGGACAGCAATGCAAAAAACTGCTAAAGTGAGAGTGACCAGACTTGTTCTGGATCCCTATTTATTAAAGGTAAGGAACATCTCTATTTTCAGGTGGCATTGATAAATCACCAACATGTTCTGGGTTCTGAGCAGAAAAACACTCCCCTGGCAGTAAAGGTGCATTGAGCATCTGCTGCACACCAGACATTGTGCTGGTCTGTGGGTGTAACAAAGTGAATTAATCATGGTTCACACTCACATTTTAGAGACACATAGAGTTCATTTCAATTCAGTCTATTAACTGCTGTAGTCATTCTATGTGCAAAGTACTGTGGGAGCAGAAGACTCCTCGTTCTTCCTTCCCAGGTTGCTGAGGAGAGCATTCTTGATTATATAAGACATATGAGCTGAAGCTCCAAAAGGATTTTATGCAGAGGACCAGTTCGGGGGCAGGAGGAGTTGGGGGAGGCTTTCCATGATGAATAGTTTGTGGAAGTTCTTTTAGCCATGTATTTACCTAAAACAAATAGACTGCTAGTTATTTCGGCAGCAAAAATGGGTTTATTCAGGATCAGCAGAGAATTGCAATTCAGGGTCTGCAACATGGTGAGCCACATGCAAGTCTCCCACAAAAGTGGTGCGGTGACCGGGGAGGAGAGCTTTTACAGAGGGGAAAGGAAGTTGGGAGGGGATGGTAGACAAAGAGTCCATGACTCCTGAGGGGCTGAGTTGTTGCCAGGAAAGAAGAGCATGTCTTTCTTCCTATTGAGCTCTGCTATCATCACAGGGTGTGAGAGCTTCCCCTTCTGGTCTCCTGACTCTGTTTAATTGAGGTTTCTGTTTATTAATTCCTTACACATGAAAGGGCATGACATTCTAACTGGAGCAGCAAGTGGTTCGGCAATGTTGAGCCCAGAGCTTGGCACTAAGTAGACGCTGTTGTTGAATGAACACGAGAAGGATTGGAGCTGGAGTGTGAATGGTCTTTTATGTTGTGTTTTGGATTTCATCCTATAAGCAAAGGAGACAGAGATAGGGATGAGGAGTGGAGGTAAGGAAATGGGTAAGAAGGTTTTTGCAGATGTCTAGGATGGAAATAGTAAAGAATTGAACAGTCCTGGGAGCAGTGAGGATGGAGTGGAAAAAGATTTCAGGAAAGAAGGGACAGCGTCCTTGATTTGGTAGATGTGCAAGGGAGGGAGGGGGAAGTGCTAAGGATGTTTCTGCATTCAAGGTTGGGCACACTGGTGGGCACAAATGCTGTTTGTTATCTAGGATCAAAGACGCAGGAGCCTTTTCAGGGTCTTGTGATGCTGGGGAGATCCCAGCCGGGAGAAGGACTTTGGCTCTCATTGTCCTCCTAGCCCGTCGACTTTCCTTCGAAGCCTCTCAATGAAATGGCTTGATCCCAAAGCAAAAACAAAAAACCACAGGAGCAAGTGGAAGAGTGATGGCATGATCATTGGCCTTAGAATCAGAGGGCCTTAGTTTGAGTACTGGCTGTTGGTTACTAGCCGTGCACATTACTTCACCTCCTTGAGCTTGTTTTTCTCATCTGTTAAATGGGACTACCTGCTGTGGCAGGGTTGTCTTGAGGAATAGGTGATTCTAGTTCTCAGCTGTGGCTTGTTTGCAATACTTTGAGTGAGGCATGAAGCTAAGTGCTTTATGAACATAATGTTTCATTCTCTTGATAACTTTAGAGGCGCAGGCATTGGAACCTCATTTTATGGTGGGGAAAAAAACCCTGAGCTTGGAGTAGTTCAGTGACTTGTCCCAAATCACACAGCTAGTGGTGAGATAGTGTGTTTTTAGGCTGGAGAGAAGGCTCTACTGGGAAGGAAGAGTTTAAATATTGTAAAAGAGGATGATAATTGATAGAGCAAGGGGCACTGCAGGAAATAAGCAGGAGAGCTCCAGACAAGATCAGTTCCGGAAAAGTCATTGCCATTTTCCAGAAATTAAGCAGCTTATTTTTGTATTGGAAGTCTCCATAAGTATGTTATCTATTTTTTCCCCCAAGTTCCAGCTTGTTTTCTGCGCATTCCTTTTTCAGATTTTGTACTGCATTGCCAGGTCATGGATGGGAACTACTGATTTGTTTCCTCCTTCTCTCAACAGTATTTTAATAAGCGAAAAACCTACTTTGCCCACGATGCTCTCCAGCAGTGCACCGTTGGAGATATTGTGCTTCTCAAAGCTCTACCTGTCCCGAAAACAAAGCACGTGAAGCATGAACTGGCTGAGATAATTTTCAAAGTTGGACAAGTCATAGATCCAGTGACCGGAAAGCGCTGTGCAGGAACCACCTACCTGGAGAGTCCAGTCAGTCTGGAAACCACCCACCTAAGCAAAAACCTGGAAGAACTCGATCTCTCTTCAACACAGTGAAGGAGAATTGGAAAACGGAGCCAAAAGGGAAGGATTTCTAAGTTTGCTTTATGGAAAAATTTTTATAAGTTTCCTCACAAACCGTCCAGTTTCTCTTCGGGTATTTATGAACTAGCTAAAAGTAAATGAAGTAAAGGCCTTGTTATAATTTTTCATAAAGGTTTACAGTCATGTTTCAAATTTCCTTCTCAGCGAACATACTTTCCTGTTACACTAAGTGTGCCTAGCAGTGCGCTGCATTGTTTTGTAAGCTCACTGTTTTAGAAGGTGGTTTTTTGTTTTTGTTTTCATTCAGAGGAATCTGGAATTTATCTTAGAACTTTTATTTGGGGAGAAGAAAACCTTTTGATATCATAAACAGATAAGACCACATTAAGTGTATATTTATTTTTGATACTATATATTCGAAATTAAGTTTTTCTCTGATTTAACCAATTCCAAATGGAAACAATTAACATGCTGGGGTCAGATTTTATCAGATTAAAGTCTGTACTAATAAGCATGTTGACACATAGAAAATAAAACTAAAATTCTGTCACTTTTCTCCTGTATCCTAGGCTAGATTAAATAGGAATGAGTTCTTAAAATCTGATACATTGATGAAGTTGTAGAATTTCTCACACATGCATTTGAGTTGGAGAGTTTCAGAGTTTTATTGCTGTTCGTTGATAAACTGTGATAACTTAGATTTTGACCTGATGAAACACTGAGCTATATATTTCAGTTTTCTGGCTCCCAGAAGGGACTTGGAGTATATCTCAACCTCAACAAATATGTCAGTATTTGAGTAATAACCGCAGGCACTGCCCCCTCCTCAGGGCTTATAATCTCCTGGGCAGGTATGCACAAGTATCTTCATGACAAACACAGAAACAGATGGGTAGGGGAGAAATTGGGGTAACTTTCCAGAAAAAAATGAGAGAATGCTAGAACTGAATCTTAAAGGAAGAGTCTCCAGGTTAGTGCATGAAGCATTTGGAAAGGGCATTCCAGGCAGAGGAAGGGGGGTGTAAAGTCCTCGAAGGATGAGAGAAAGGACTGTAAACCAGGGGGTTTTGGAAGCGGTGAGCACTGCTGGGACATTGAACAAGAGTGGAACGAACTCAAGTAGAGAAATAGGCAGGAATTGTAAGTGGTGGTGGGTTGTTTAATGTTTTAAAGAGTGATATAACTAGATTCACATTTCTGTAAAGTAATAGCATCTGTGTCAGGAATAGACTGGAATGGGAAGGATTGGAGTTAGGGAGACAGTGACCTGTTCAAAGATTGGTCCTAAGACATAAACTGAGTTGGGCAGGGAAGATGAAAAGAAGATAGATGATGTTCCGAAGTAGAACTCTCAGGGAGGATGAACCGAGTTAGGGAGACAGTGACCTGTTCAAAGATTGGTCCTAAGACATAAACTGAGTTGGGCAGGGAAGATGAAAAGAAGATAGATGATGTTCCGAAGTAGAACTCTCAGGGAGGATGAACCGAAGGGAGGCATCTTAGACTGTCTGCCAAGGGGGTGGCTATGCGGTACTGGTTATCCTGGAGGGGACAGGACACCTGTCCAAGCTATCTCTAAAAGCTCAAATATTTTAAAGTCTTACCTATACTCTAATGTATCATTTTTGTCTTAACATAGATACTTTTCCTGAAAATCTTGGTGTAAAAATTATCCTTCAGGAAGATGCCCCATGTTTATCCTATGACATTGTAACCTAAGTCACACACCTGTGAAATAAGAGTATCTCCTTCCCCCCAGTAAAAAGCACTGGGTTAATGGAACTTCAGAGCAAAATGATAGTGGAGAAAAAAGTGCAGAATGAGTGGCCTGATACTAAACACAAAAGCCAGGTCAGCAAAGATGCCTTCCAAGTTAACATTTCAGGAAAATAGACTTGAAAGCATTTGTCTCCTGAAATAGAGCTGAGAAACTGGGGAATATGTAAGAAAGTCACACCGACGCCACTGGCTTGAAGAGGCCCTGCCTCCCACAGTGCAGGATGGCAGACATGTCCTTTCCGCCCTGGTGAGGACTCCAGCCTCCCTTTTGCGTCTCTGCAGCCTCTATGGCCTCACGAAGCGTAAGCCAGTTGAGATCAGGAGCTGGCCTGATCAACAGCCTCTGGCCTCCTGTCCCTGTGTGCCTGGCCTCCTTTCCACCAGATGCCTCTCCCTGGTCTGGGGCAGATCCTTGTTTCCCTTCCTCCATCCACAGGATCCAATTCTGTTCTCCCTGGTGGCTCCTTGCCATATTAACATGTTCAAACGTTGCCCCAGTCAGAGAAACTCCTGCACCCCTGGAGCCCCCTCCCCCTTCCTTCACCTCCAAAGATTACCAGCTTCAGAGAACCCCTCAGTCCGCAAGCCCAGTTCCTGACCCCAGCCCTCCTAGCAGAGACCTCCCAGCTCCCCAGTCCTGAGTGTCGTGGTCCGAACGCGGGTTGGAAAAGAATTTCCAGACACAAGGCAGAATGTAAAGAAGACAGAATTTAATAGAGGGAAGGGTCGCTGCCAGAACAGCGGGCCGACTTCCTAGTAGTCTGGGAGAGCCGAGCAGGAACATGTGCTATTGATCAGTTTTTATAGCCAAAAAACAAAGGAATGGTCCGAGGTGAAAATTTCGTTTACCGATTGGTCGGGGCATATATACCTTCCTTCTCTAGGGTGGGAGTGGGACAGGCCAGATGCCGTTCCTTATTTGGGACAGGTCCTGTTGCCCAGGTGGGCTCAGGAATTTTGTAACCATCGCAACATGGTGGGGAGGGCGAGTAAGGGTCCGGTAAGGGGTGCTAAGGGGTGTAAGGCTGACACTTTTTCAGGCAGGGTCGTACTTTGCCCTTGAAATACCTTTGTCCTTGGAGCACCACACAGGATTCGCACTGGCCTTTAAACGCTCCCTTTGGTGGCTGGGGAGCTCCTCCCTGTTTCTCTCCCTTTTCTAACTGTCCAGCTCACTTTCTGCGGGCCTTGTCTTGGTTGCGGTTTCATGAGTACATTTGTGGCTCTTTTATCTTGCCACAGGATACATTTCCCCCCAACAGTGCCATCCTGACCCACGCCCTTCTTTAGGCTGTTTCCTTGGCCAGGTGGAGTTGTCCTCCCTCCTTCCACGAGTCAACTCTTTCCCTTGGGACTG
>NW_006779491.1:934948-978241 GCF_000442215.2 Lipotes vexillifer | reverse complement strand
TTTCCCTTGGGACTGCGCTATTGTGCCAGCTCCCCAGGGTCCATCCTCCACTTCCCAGGCACCACCGGTTACACGCTCTCCCGTCCGTGTTCCCTCCCTTCTCTCCGTTTCAACACTTGACACTCCAGTCATTTCACATCCAGCCCCACCAGACTGGGACGGCTCGAGGGCGAGGATGGGGCCCAACCCACCGGTGCTGAAATCAACGGGAACAATGGAGTCTGGAGACCACGAGAGAACCTGAGTGTGCGTCCATCCAGAATGCTTCTATTAGAGCGTAATTTATTTTTGAAAAGGCAATATATTTACACGGAGCAAAATCCAAAAGGGTATTCGGGGAGAAGCCCGCCCCCTCCCCAGCTTCGCACCCCAGGTCCTGGATTCCCCTAGGAACCGTGTTACTCTCCCCTTGTGGATCGCTCCACGTGCGTTCAAGCCTTGCCCTTGTCCCTTTGGCGCACTCTGTGTTACGCACCGAGCTCCTTTCGCTGGAGCTTAAAGTCTCAAAATAGGTTTTTCTCCGGGTTCCCTTTCTCGCGGTTCGAAGCTGCGGGACCTCAGCGCCGGCACGCACTGCGGACGCGACCGCCGCGGGCCCCGCTCCCCCTGGCGGCCGCGCCCCGCACTGCAGCGGTAGCGCGCCCGCCCCGGCCCGGCCGGGGGAGGGGTCGCGGCGGCGGCGGCGGCGGCGTCAGCGGCGGCCCGGGCGGTGGGAGCCGAGGCGCCGGAGCAAGATGGCGGTGCGAGTGCTGCGCGCCGGCGGAGCGGCCTCGGCCGGCAGCTTTCTGCGGCGGGCCGGCCCCTGCAGCCTCCAGCCCGGGCTCTGGTGAGCAGCGCCGCCCTTTCCGGGAGCGGCCGGGGAGGGGCCGCCGCGGGGCGGAGGGCACGGGTCCCCGGCACGAGTCTACGCCCCGGCCCGGCCGCGCTCTCACTGGGTAGGGCCTCCCGGACTGCGGGGCGGCGGGACCGAGGCCTCGGTCGGCGCGGCTGGGCGAGTCGGAGACTCGGCGAGGTCGGAGTGCCTGCCTGCCTGCCGGGCCGGCCGGGCTCAAGGTCACGGTGGGAACGACGCTCGGCGCCGAAGCCACGTCCGCGCGCCGAGCCTGCCCGGCCTACAGGACCCTGACCCGGCGCGACCCGGAGCAGTGGCAGGGCGGCGGGCGCATGCCTGAGGCCGCAGGCCCTGAAGTTGCGGCCGCCTGAGAACACTGCTCGCCCGCGCAAAGCCTCAGTGCTTGATTCCGCAAATGGCAGTAGAGATAACCCTCACCTCCTGGGTTGTTGGGAGGAAGAAATAAAATACCGCAGCGTCCCCGGTGAGCCCTCAAGTGGAGGTCGGAGAAGTAGTGAAGAGGTGTCAGCCCTAAGAACAGTCGTTGACTTGCATTTAAAAGTAGATAGCGAATCAAAAAGTATGTACAGTTATCAGCACTAAGGGGACGTTGGCTTCGTGTTTAAACTCTTTTTCTAACCTCATTGGATTAAATATTTGGTTTTCAAAATCCATCCCTGAGATAGCCATGTCCCATTTTCCAAATCGAAAAACCAAATCCCATACTAACTTACACGTCGATTTGCTTCTTTGGTTTCTTTACGTTGGGTAACTTAAATTTTCTCTTTCTGTTTGTGTTTAATTAAATAGTGAGCCTATAGAAAATGCAGTTGGCACTTAAAATTGGAAGCGGGAGGGAGCTACCTGTTAAACTAATACGGGCCAGCTTTATACTGATACGGCTTATTTAATGTAATCCTAGTAGCACTCTTAAGAAGTAAGTAATAGGATGTGCATTTTAGAGATGAGAAGGAACCTAAAGGGCTTGAGACACGTGGCTGGAAAAGGCATTTGAACCCAAGTTTGTGAGGCTTGAGGCCCAGTGCCCTTCCTTGGACTCATGCTCAACTTGTGTTTCAAAATTTGATATTTATGTTTCCAAGTCGGTTAACAAATCACCCTCCTTTTATTTTTATTCTGTTATTAAGTATCTACTGTTGCTTTATTTTTTCACACAGATGATAAAAGCCCATGAAATTGATATTTTCTTCTTTTCACAAAAGACAGCTGAGACTGAAGGTGTTCCCCTAAAGTGCCCAAGGTCACTTGAAGCTAATAAACTGGAGATTTGGACCCGGGTGTGCCCGGTACCCCCACTTCCTGCTGGGGCCAAATGCTCTTGACACTGGCGTCCTTGTCTCTATACAAGGTCCCCTGTACCTTCTGACTACTCACACTTTCCTGGGCTATACTCTGCTTTAACTGTAGGTGTTCTTTAGGACTCAGTCTGGACCCAGCTAACTCATTGATTCTATCAGATATTGAATGTATATGATGTCGGTGAAGCCCTATGGACCTGAGCATAATAGCCATGGTCACTCTCCCCAGGAAGCCATGGCAGAGGTGAAATCCCATGTAGACTTACAGATTGAGGTAGGTGGCATGGGAGAATCAGGGAACCTCCCTGCATGAGGTCATGGAAGGCCTCTCCGAGAAGGTGGCATTAAGCTGAGACCTGAAGGGTCAGTGGGCATGAAAGCCGTGAATGGGAGGAGTCAGGCATGCTGGGAAACCCGAGAAAAATCTAAGAGCAGGTGTGAAGGGAAGATGGAGAACAGGTGGCGAGCAGCAGGGCCCTGATAATTCCAGGCCGTACAAGCCATTGAGAGAGCTTGGATTTTACTCTCGAGAGACATGGAAGATGTTTAAAGGTATACACTTTAGTGTGACATGATCTGATCTACGTTTTTAAAAGATCAGGCTGACTTTGAAAAGGGGACAGGATGATGGCCAACTAGGCAGATGCTGGTGCCATTTACCGAGACTCGTTAGTTCCAAAGGTGAGAGTGCCCACCACGTGCCAGGTGCTGTTGGGAAGCATCAGTGAATAAGACACACAGGGTGCTTGCTAGTCATTCAGAGAAGGAGGAACAGGTGCAGGGTGGGGAGGGGGCGGATCCAGGGCTGTTTTGAACCCTGTGAAACTGGAGATGTCTGTGGGCTACTCGAATAGAAAGACCCAGTAGGCAGTTGGCTTATTGGACCTATATGACTCCTCCAAGGAGATGTCTGGACAGCATTTGAGAGTTGTCAGCATATAGGAAGGCAAAATGTTAATAGATCCATGGGTTTCAGTATACTATATTGTATTTTATTGAAATTTTTTCATAATAAAATGCTTTTTTAAACTATAGGAATGGATGAGATTTGCTTGAGGAGTGTGGATAGAGAAAGAGCTGAGAAGCAGGCCCTGGGCTGTATGGATATTTACAGGCTGGTTATAGGAAGGAGAGGCAGTAAGGGAGCTGGAAGGGGCAGCTGTGAGGTCATTATTGGTCAGTGCCCGGGGGCGGTATTTCAAAGAGGGAGTGGTTCAGCTGTGCCAGATGCTGCCAGAAGGTTAAGATGACGGAAGAAAACCACTTACCGACAGGGGTGTTGTGAATGACATTGCAAGAGTGGTTCCAGAGGGACGGAGGACGCGTTCCCGGGAGGCCGATTTGCCAAGCACATCTTCGCTCTCTCTGCTCAGTGCCAGGCCCTCTGCTCAGCTGTTTACTGAGCCCTGCACCAGTGTCCCCCAGGTGCTGGAAACGACCATGTACCCAGAATTTAACTCATCTTCCTCCGGCAAAGCCTACTTGCTCCTCCTGGGTTCTCTCTCCCCAGCCGTGGAACATCTTGCATTTAGTGGTCCAGGCCAGAAACCAGGTCTTCCCCAAGCCTTTCCCTGCCTGCTCCCACCCGTCCAGTCAGTTGCCAGATCTGTTAGTTCTGCCTCCAGCATGTCTTGACTGTGCCTCTGCATCACCACTCGGCTGGATTCCTATCAAGAGTGTAGACTTGAAGCCATTGGTGAGGGGGACAGCTAGAGAATTCCCCAGAACAAATGAGTAGGACATTTTCCTACTAGAAAGATCTCTGACATGAACCCTGACTAGATCCTAACCCCTCTTCCTTTCCACCCCACCTCCACCAAGAAAAAAATCTATAAAAAACATTTTAGGGACAATTGGGGACATTTTAAGATGGAGTAGATATTAGATATTATAGATTATTATTTTCCTTAGATGTGATGTTTATTATTAGTGACGTGGTTTGTCCTTGATCTTAGGAGCTGTGTGCTGAAGTATTTAGGGATGATGTATCATGATGTCTGCACTCTGGTTTCATATGGTTTGGTAAAAATGAAAAAGCAAAATATATATAAACAGTAAAAATTATAAAATGTTCATTTTTCATCTAGATACAGGGCATAGCGGGCTTCGTTACACTGTTCTTTCATCTCTGTGTCTTTCAAAATGAAAGGTTGGGGAACCCCTGTCTCTAGCAGCAGTGGTGAAGACAGATTTACTGGGCTTGGCGGCGGGGCGGGGGAGGGGAGTCCCATGGCTCCTGCTTTAAGGCAAGACTCTTCTTTGGGTGGGCCCTTCGGCCTCCGCCCCTCCCTCTCCCCTCTGCTGTATTCACATTCCCCTGGCTTTGGCAGCTAGAATTCTGCTTCCAAGAAAGTCCTTCCTCCCGTGGGCAGCAACCTGACAAACTGCTCCTCATCTTCCAGGCCCTCAGCTCAACAGGTGCCTCTTCAGAGGGCTGGTCCAAGTCTCCCTCAGGCTGACCTAGACCCCACTCCCTCTGCCTCAGCCCGCCACGCCCACCACCTGTGTCTCCACGGAGGGGCCCTTCTTCCCCTGGGCTGTGATCACGTTTGTCCGTCTGCTTCCACCAGCAAACCGAGCTCTGTGAAGTCGGGGCCAGGCTTATTCCTCTTGGTAGCCTCAGCCTGGCCCAGTGCCTGACACGTGCAGGGCACAGTCCGTGCATATTTGGTGATCAGACGACCAAAGCCCCTTGCCTCATCCTGTGGTCTCTGTGTTAAATGTATTTCCCTTCTGTAATTTGCCCCGACTAAACCAAAACACCATCTTCCACACCTAATCAGTATCCGTGTCTTCTCCTCTTCACCTCAGGAGTATCTTTTGAATGTAATCCATCCCATTCATCCCTCCTGCCATCATCTTAACCCAGGACCATCCTTTGGTCCATCCAGTGAGTATCAGATGCCTTCGGTGTGCTGGTACTGCTGGGCTGGGCAGCCCGCCAGGAGCCCAGGAGCCACGCTCCCTGCCTTTCTTGCTTAGTCCACCGCCATACCACCGCCGGGCTGCTTTTTACACCTGGATCTTTTCTGAAAACTTGCTAGCATTGCCCCGTCTACAGGATAAGGTCCAGCTGATAGGCTTGGTGCACGGGAGCCCAGCCCCCCTGGCCCGCTTGCCCTCCCGTGGTTCCTCTCACTGTCCTCCCACACCCTGTTCTCTTGCCTTCCCGAACGCTTTGCTGTTCCAGAAACATGCCACACAGCTTCACGACTCCACATGCCCCAGGACACATTGTTCCCTTTGACTGGGATTATCACTGGCTTTGTCCCCTGTCTTGCTTGTCCTCCAAGACAGAGCTAGAATGTCTCCACTGGAGTCCCTCTTGCTCCTTGCAGGCCAAGGCCAAGGCGGTTCATTCCCTCGAGTTCCCACAGTGCATGTGAGTCCACAGTGGCTGTGACTGCTCTGGCTGTTTGCTGATAGGTTTTTCCCATGACAGTGGGCAGGCTAGGCATCTGTTCATCTTTGTATCCATTGAGCCAGGCACATATTGCTTATTCTATTTAGAATCTAGTGTTTTGTAGGATGTGCTGCCCCCTACCTCACCCGCTGTAAAGTGCCACCCAACCCATATATGATGTTATAAAGACAGCTGATTGCAGTGTTTGTCACTCTTGGTAAAGCACCCTGGCCCAGCCCAGGTCTTATCACCCTGACAGCTCTTAGCATGGCTGCTTCTATCCCTTTCCGTGATTCAGCTTGGACTGGGCACAGGAAGCAGTTTTGGTCACCTGCCAGCTGAAAGATTTCAGAGTTCGACAGTCAGTTGGGGCTATGCTGCGCCACACTGTTTTTCATTTGTTAAGACAGTTGATACCCCACTTTGACAAGTAAGCAGCACTCAGGTTCTTGTGTGTGTCCTGTGATGTTGACTATTTCTTAGGTCAATCTTTAGCTTACAAAGTGGTGTCATATCCCTTATCTCATCTTACCCATCCTAAAGTAAATCCCTTTGGTATTAAAATCTGGAACGAATGCTCACTTGGGGAGATTTGTGTGGAGGAAGCATCCCTTATTAGTGAAAATATTTTGAACTTTACAGTTAGATCTGGGTTCATATTTTTATCTTGCTGCTTCTTAGCTCAGGTTGTGTAATAACCTCTGTGAGCCAGTCCTTGAAATGCAATAATACCTACCTTGCTAGATTGTTGCGGGGATTAAATGAGAAGACAGGAACAAACTGCCTAGTCCAGTGCCTAGCAGGAAGTATGTGCTTATTAGCTTGTAATCCCCTTAAATTCTAAGGAGGAAGGGAAGAATTACTTTGGAATTTTTTTCCCTTCCAGATTTAGTCCATCAATAATTCTTTATTATGCTCTCTTATTTTATAAAGTATTAAATGCCATAGGAATTAAATATCAATATGAGTGCACATGGTATACGCTTGTCTATGCACTTCTGGAAGGATTCATTAAGAACTATTAGTAGTGGTTGCTTTGGTGAGTATTTCTTAATGAAATTCCTTAGTGCTCATATTTTTAGAAACTTCCATTGTACCCCTTTCCTAGTTCATAATTGTTATTCCTAAAAAAAAAAAAAAACGAACTATACAAAGTGCCGTTAAAAAAATCTTAAAACTGGGCTTCCCTGGTGGCGCAGTGGTTGAGAGTCCGCTTGCCGATGCAGGGGATGCAGGTTTGTGCCCCGGTCTGGGAAGATCCCACATGCCGCGGAGCGGCTGGGCCCATGAGCCATGGCCGCTGAGCCTGCGCGTCCGGAAAATCTTAAAACTTTCTACTTTGCATATCACTAATTTTATATGCTTGCCATTTGCTTCATGATATTATTTAAGCAAATATCCCAAAACATGGTGTGTTTAAAATACTTTAAACACGGGAATTCCCTGGTGGTCCGATGGTTAGGACTTGGTACTTTCACTGACGAGGGCCTGGGGTTCAATCCCTGGTCAGGGAACTAAGATCCCACAAGCCACGTGGCACAGCCAAAAAAATAAAATGAAATACTTTAAACGAATTGACAAAAATGTTTTTATTTTTATTGAAGTAAATTTTACCATGATTCATTTGGAGAATTGCTTTCTTCAGAATTACTTTATTTATATAATCAAAGAGTGGGGACTTACCTGGTGGCGCAGTGGTTAAGAATCTACCTGCCAATGCAGGGGACACGGGTTCGAGGCCTGGTCTGGGAAGATCCCACATGCCGCGGAGCAGATAAGCCCGTGCGCCACAACTACTGAGCCTGTGCTCTGAAGCCCACGTGCCTAGAGCCCGTGCTCTGCAACAAGAGAAGCCGCTGCAATGAGAAGCCTGTGCACCACAACTAGAGAAGGCCTGCGTGCAGCAACAAAGACCAAATGCAGCCAAAAATAAATAAATTTGGAAAGAAAAAATTAAAAAGAGTGAATTGAAAACAAATACCATATGATTTTGGTTTCTGCTAAAGAGCTAATAGTTTTTATATATAATTTCTTTTAAAAGTATTTTTTAAGTAGTTTTAAAAACAGTTTTTAAATCTCACCATTAATCAGGTGCTGTCCTAAGTGCTTTAAGCGTATTCACTAGGGGTTAAACATGTACTTAAAAATATACAGAGTAAAATAAAAAACATAGTCAATACAGATATTATATGGGGGAAGATGTGTGTCTCCTCTTATTAACTCTCCATCCTTCCTTCAGGGATACCACCATTAACACTTTTCTTAATTCTAAGGCATTTTAACATATAATAAAAGCAAAATGGAAGAATTTCCAACTTCTTTTTACAAATGCCACTTAGGACTATATTTTTTTGTCCTATGCACTAATAAGAAAAATTGCATGTACTGGTATTAACTTGTTATTTTGCTTATTTAACATGAGCTTGCTGCTTTTTAATCTTAAAAGTTTTGAAAAAATGCTTTTCTATTTCTTGATCATTACTGTGTTTATAGAAAACATTTTATTGTTAGTTTTATATTTGTATATTTTGTTTATATATTTGTATGCTCTATCGGTCAAAAAAAAATCTTTTTATCTGGTTTCTAGCTAATATCCTATGAATTGGTTTTTAAATTTAAAACAGTCATATGGAGTGAAAAGTGTTCTGTAATATTTGTTCATTAAAGCAGCAAGTCAATTTTTTTTTAAGCAAAAAAAGAAAAATGCTGCCATTGTAACCCGTGAAATTTAGAGTTCTGTTTTTTCTAAAGCACCATAGTTGAATAAGAATAGGAATTTGTATTAATGTGGAATCCACTCATTCATCTCATGAAGCATTGGGGAATTTGCATGTCATGCAAGTTTTTCTTGCCTCTTGTTTAAACTCCCCTTCCTTAACACCTGGGGTCACTCTCTCTTTTCCTCTTATATTTGCTTTATGGTATCTGTGCCCTTAAACAGGTCTGCTAAACAGATTGAAAATGGTCTGTAGGAAATCATCTAGTGTTTCCAATAGATCCCTCCAGAAAAGGCTCACACTGGCCTGTGAGTAGCCAGACCTTGTTTTGAAGCACTGGATAAGATCTGAGTGTTTGTATTGGTCATTTGGAATTCCAGCACGTTACTGCCCTTGGCATGATCTAGCAAAGGGCAGAAAAGATCACTTATGTGTACGTGAATTAAAGATTAAAACAATAAAGAGTATGCCGTGATAGCCCCGGCCAGAGAGGATGGTCATCCGCATAAAGGCGATCGTGCAGAAAGAATGGGCACAGACTCAAACGACTACATTCTGTATGATTCCATATATGAGACATTCTGCAAAAGGCAAACTGTAGAGACATAGAACAGATCAGTGGTTGCTAGGAGTTGGGAGAAGGGTTGATTACGAAAGGAGGAATTTTAGGGAGTAAAGGAACTGTTCCCTATCTTACCGTGGTGGTGGTTACATGGCTTTATGCATTTATCAAAACTCACAGAACTGTATGTCCAAAAAAGAGTAATTTTACTGTGCATGAATTAAAGTGGAGAAGATGAAGGGACGCGATTTGTCATTTGATTATGGTTGTGTGAAGTTAGGAAGAGGGTGAGTCTCAGCCAGGCTTTCATTTTTAAAATCTTGTTCTCAGGTTATATATACCTATATACCTTACCCATAAAGGAGTTTCTAAACATGCACTTTAGATATTTTAGCTAATTTTAGGTATAAAAATAATATGTGTATGTGGAAAATTCTCAAAGAGTCCAGAAGGTTATACAACGAAAGGAAAACTCCTCCCATCCCAAGCCCACTCACAGTCCCCAGATGTCCTCACTATTAAGCAGTTCACTTTGTGTGTGTATTTGTGTACTGTTCTGGGCCTGCTCTTCCATGTAACTCATCTCAGCGATACCAACATATCAGTGCGTGTAGATCTGCCTCATTCCTTGTATTGATTGCATTCTATTCTGATTTTGGCTCTACCTTGATTTATTTGGCCAGTCCCCATTAATGGGTTCCAAATTGCCTGTACCAGGAACAAACTGGAAACAAGGTAGTAAGGAATGCTTGCACGCATTCAGCTGTGTGCACTTGTCTAAATATAGCTGCCCGTGGGACATACTACAAGTGCAACTCTTAGGCCGAAAGGCCTACACAGTTTTAATTTTGCTATAGATAATGTCACACTGCCCTCTAGGGAGGTCACACAAATTTGTGATCCCACCAGCAAGCATATGGGAATTAAACATGCACGTAAAATTTCACGGGTAAAGTGTAGTTTGTTACTTAAGTCAAATCTATCCTCACTTTCTGACAGCATGGATAGTAGGAGTTCAGTTATAAGATGAAAATAAGCAAATTATTTATACGTTAATGAAGTCTGTATTCTTAGGTTTTTGTGAGTTAAAAATCTTGATTCTAAGGTTAGTTTAGGGGTAAAATAGTTTTTTAACGAAAGAATTCGTTTCACTTTCTCTGTATATTCCTTTTCACATTCTTTTGTTGTGGTAAAGTACATATAACATAAAATTTGCCATTTTTAAGTACAGTTCAGTGGCGTTAAGTATGTTCACATTGTTGTACAACTGTCACCACCATCCCTCTCCAGAACCTTTTCATCTTCCCCAACTGAAGCTCTGTGCCCATTAAGTAGTAACTCCCCATTCTCCCCTCCCCTCTGCCCCCGGCAACCACCATTCTACTTTTTTTCTCTGTGAATTTGACTATTCTAGGTTTCCTTGTATGTTTTTTCTATGTTGAAAATTTCCTTGGAGGAAGGAAGGACACACAGTGGAACTCACAGAGATACACGTGAGAACTCTCCTAGGAGTGCCGAAGTTACTTCTCTCACACTCCACTCCTGCGTTCAGAGTGCATGCTGGTGGCATGGAAAGTGGACATGCGGTATCCCAGGTTCTAGAATAGTGCCTAGATGGCGTGCTCAAGGCGTATTTGCTGAATGGATTGATGAATTTATGAAAACAGTGTACTACACGACACAACCTAAAGACCCTGGGATCTTTGTACCTCTGATTAAACTCAAATTTTTGCATTTGCTATTCCATAGGAAATTGGCGTCTTCCATTAACAGACCTCGAGAGGACAGCTGGTTAAAATCCTTATTTGTCCGGAAAGTTGATCCAAGGAAAGATGCTCACTCTAATCTCCTAGCCAAAAGGGAAACAAGCAGTCTGTACAAATTACAGTGTGAGTCATAGGTTTGCTATCTTCATAGTTGACTTTTTTCCCTTTGTTCATAAGTTTATCGTTGAATTTTCTTTTGTTTCAGTTCACAATGTTAAACCGGAATGCCTAGAAGCATACAACAAAATTTGGTGTGTATACCAAACTATCCTTTACTTGGGGAAAAATAATGATTTTAATATTTGTCAGTTGCACTAACCCTTGATAGCAGAGCGAGATCTTTCATGCCTCTTCTTAAAGCTGAACTTGGAGAGGCTCTTAAGTTGAGCTCTGTTGGGCATTACCAAGGATGTTTTGCATTTTAAGCGCTCGTTTGGCTAACTCCTCACATAGGCTATCAGACTTTGGAATGTTACTAGACTCTTTCAGGTTGGAAGGGACCTTGCAAGGCGGTCTAGCCCAGCTACTCATCCAGTGCTTGAGTCCTTTCTGCAGCCCTTCCTGACGCTATGCTTAAATACATTTCATACGCTCCATTTCTGGACAGCTCTGAGTGTTAGAATTCACATCCCTGGGACCTCCACTGTGTCCAGTTTTACTCCTAAGTAATATTGCCGCGTGAGAGCCCTGTATGGATTTCAGTAGAGCTGCCATTTCTTCCCGGGTCTTCCATCCGCTAGGATTCAAGTCCCTTCAGCAGATTCTCATATGACATGAAACCCATATATTATTATAGAATTTGTAAACTTTAAGACCAAAGAGAATTAAGTGCATTAGTTATTAACAGAAATAGCATTTTAATGATCAGTTGTCCACAAATATAATTTAAAAGCTTTTTTTTAACCTTTCATATCTGCTGCTTTCATGAGAAAGCAAATGATTTTGTTACCAGAATCAGCATAACTTTCAGAAGCAAAACATCTTTTGTTTTATTTTTGGAGGTGGTTCGTGAAATATAACATTAGCGTTGAGTTTCTTGCTCACCTCAGCACAGTTCTCTTTATTTTAGAAGTGTCCTAAAAACAAAACAAATGCTTTTTTCTAATTCTCTTCTCATAAAATGAAATTTTTCTGTATGCTGATGTTTCCCTGGATTATCTTTCCTGCCCTGTTTTTTTTTTTTTTCCCCACTTCATCTCCTGTCTCAGATTCCTGGCTATCTATTCATGTTCTCACCTCAAACTCAATGTGTAGAATTACCCTGCCCTTCCAGTTTCTCCATGTGTGACACTCACCATGGTTTTATTTGACTCTTGCCTTAGTTTTATGTGATTAGCCAGTCACTAAGGGCTGTGTATTCTTCATTTGACGTGTATTTTGCTTCTCTTTGCTTGTTTCCCTCTCCAGGCCTGTTGAGGCCCATTTCCAAGAAGCCCTTTCTGACTGCCTTCCTGGGTTTGAAGCTGCACCTGTACCTTCACCCCACCCTGTAGTCCATTACCCAAAAGTTTGTCAAATTGATCTGCTTGAGTTCTGTTTTCTCCTTCATCATGTTTGTTTATCTTTTCTCTGAAACTTTCAGCAGCTCCCTGTTTCCAGCCTGGTTTTTAGGGGCCCAGATAATGAGGTTCTTCCCAACTCATCAAGTTCTGAGTACAAGTACTACCTACCTTACAGCCCCCATTCACCTGGGTCATCTGTGCAGGCTTCCGTCTTCCACACTAGCTCCAGTGCTGGGTTGTTTACTTCCTGATCATGTCATGTGGCAAAAGGAAAACCCAATTCCATTTCCCTGACATAACCTGTCTTTCTCCATCCCCGATTTCCATCAATCCCATGTGATTTCTGAATATTCATGGGTCATACATCAGATACATTTAATATCTGATCTTAATTTTAAAAGTAAATGCTACCCTTCATAAAATTACGTGGTTTGGTCATTGTACTGGGTCTTAAAGTCATTTGAGTTTTCAGTTAGACATAAGACCATTCAGAGCTTTTCTCTGTTAACTAGTCATATCCACCCAGTCCTAGTGCTTCAGCATCAGGTGGTGATCACTAGCTTAATATCACTTGACGTCAGCAAATAATCAGAACAGGTTCCATTTCTGACCCTTGATATCTTTTTGCATCCATTGTTGGATCTATATGGCACTTTTTCATCGTAATTTTTCCATTCAAAAAGTGTGCAAATTTTAGCTTTTCTCTTGGTGTGATGCAGTTATGGCTCTTCCCTTTACCTTTCCCTGTCCATTAGAATCTGTAATGTGGGAAGGTTTCCGTGGAACCAGGCTCTGGCACCTCTGTTAAATTAATACACTGCCAGGACCACCATGCGCAATCAGTAGCGACAAACTGGGCGTTGTGTCCAGCGTGGGATTAGGTGCGATACCTTTCAAATCCCCTCAGCTGGTTGAATTGAGTAGAAACTAATTTATGCCTCATATCGTCTCTTTCATTTGGATTCTCCTGCCCCTTTGACACCCATCGGCATTGTTGGGGTCGGGGTTGCTTCCAGACTGTGTTGTGCCCCGGCTCGGTCGTCTTCCTTAAAGCCCACTCGTTCTCTGCTGCTGCTTCCTGTGCCTCCTGGGCCGCTCCTGTCATCCGCCCCATCCTCCACATGACCTTCTTCCCTTTCTTTTCCCGCGTTCTGTTTCTCCTATTCCCATTTCTCTCATCCTTCCCATCTTTCGAACCAGCAAAAGTTAGCTTTCATACACATCACTATTCCTAAGTATATACTTCTTTTTTTTGGTTTGTTTCTGAAACATCAAATAATAGACTCATAGTTCCTGGAATTTTTGGACCTTTGGCTCTTCTTTATCATTTTTATCAATATACTTGAGTTACTTACCACTGTTCTAGATAGCTGGGGTATCAGTCACCTACGCTTCTGATAATTGGGACATGAGAGCACAGCAGAATTCAGCCCAAAGGCTAATTCTGCACGTCTTTTTATCATAAACGTATTCTGAGGTCAGTTGTCAGAACCCAGAGTAGATGACCTCTTCCTGTTACTGATCATGTGTTGTCCACCTGGTGTGATTTCGGTGGTGGTTTAATTAGTGTTGCTCTCTCTTCTCTTTAAGTCAGGAGGTGTTGCCGAAGATTCACGAAGATAAACATTACCCTTGTACTTTGGTGGGGACTTGGAACACGTGGTATGGCGAGCAGGATCAAGCTGGTAGGAAGCAGAAGTCTTTGGAATAAACTCTTGTTCCTTAAGCCTTTACTGTCATTACTTAAATGATTTTTAACATAATGCTTGTTTTTATAAGCAAAGCTTTCCAAGTCTCAGTCTAGTTTTATGGTTAAAGTAGTTTCTCCAGTAAATCACTGCAGAAACTCCTTTTTGATCGTTGTTCATGTTTGAATCTATTATTGAAACTTTATGGTGTAACTTGAGCCAACACACATTACAGTTTTGTACTGTGTTAACACCATGCGTATCTAGAATATTTTCAAGGTAAGAGTATCATGAAACTCTAAATGTATGTTATCGTTTAAAATATATTTCAGTTCACCTCTGGAGGTATGAAGGAGGTTATCCAGTCCTCACGGAGGTCATGAATAAACTCAAAGAAAATCAGGTAATGATTTTTGAAAAAGACTAATGATACAGTAGATGTTAGTACAGAATTAAGTGACTCTTTTCTGCCATCGTTTTTGTTAGTAAACTGTTAGTTTTCTGTAGTAAAAATTTTATTATTTGGACTCTTGAGGTTGTATTTAAACATAGAGTAACCAGTTGTAATACTATTAAAATGATAGTTCTTATTGTAAAAGTCAGTTGTACTTTGATAAGCTGGAACTTTGAAACCGGTAAGTCAGTCTGGGTTACCTAACACATATCTACTTCAGGAACTGACAACCACATATTCTTCATCTTGGGCCGACTTTGCTATCCTCCCCCTCCCTTCACGAAGAGGTGTGTGTTAATGGAGAATATTCTACCAGCCATACATTATTAGGAAAGAAAACCTTTTGTGTAGACTCCCGTCCATATATAAATGACTTTTTTTTTTTTTTTTGCCTCGCTGTGAGGCTTGTGGGATCTTAGTTACCGATCAGGGATTGAACCCGTGCCCTCAGCAGTGAAAGCACGGAGTCCTAACCACTGGGCTGCCAGGGAATTCCCAATATAAATGGCTGTTTGATTATCTGATGTTTTGAGGTGTCCATGTCACCTGTCTCAATATGCTGTCAAACAGTTAGAAGAACCTAAAATCTTAGGAAATTAAATTAGTTTACTTTGTCATTTAAATAATTAGGATGACTATGTAGTTTGATATCTAAACTTGGACACTTTTGAGAGTGAAAGGGATACTAATAGTCATTATGCTGGTTCAACAAGATGTAAACTGGGACTGTCTCAGGCCAACTGGACCCTATTTATAATAGTATTCTATTGTGGGAGGAACATAAATGTTGCTAAAGTGGGTTTATATTATAAATCTTCTAATATTTATGATATAAATATTAGAAGATTTCACGAGCACCTTTGTTCACTCAAAGGAATTTGCGGAATTCCGTAAGGCGAGAAGCAACATGCTTCTCTCGAGGAAGAATCAGCTGCTATTGGAGTTCAGTTTCTGGAATGAACCTGTCCCACGGTCAGGACCGAATATATATGAACTCAGATCTTACCAGCTCAGAGTAAGTACTGAAATAGGAGTTAACTGTCCCCCTGTTCTTCTGTGCAGAAGGACACGCCCCCCTGATGCTGAGTGGACAGCAGACCCTGAGCGAATGTTCTGTGACGTGTGTTTGGCTCGTTTTCTCCCCTGTCCAGTTCTTATCCTCTTATTTCCTTTTTTTAAACCTTCCTTCTTTCTCCTCCTTTCTCTTTGCTAAGCTCATTTGTTTTTTATAGCCTTACACCTAAGAGAAAAGACCTAACATGCAGGACGAGCTATATTATATAGCATCTATTGTCATTGAACTAGAGCAACTAATAAACATGTGACTGTTGAATACATTATACAGCACTATAAGACAAAAGGGGAATAATATTTGTACGACTTTCTAGATATTTCCCTACTTAGGTGACCACTAAAAAGAAAGGCCCAGGTGGCAACATAGTTAAAGTGAAAAAGTATCAGTAGATCTTGGTGGTCTAATACTCAGTATTATACTGGGAAAAGAACAAGTGATGTCCTTGTTAGGTTTACTTAAATTGAATTATTTAAAAATTTCACAATAAAGTCTGAATAGGTACCAACAGTTTAATCATCGTGGGCCTAACTATGGTTTTTATGACTATAATTGGATGACTTAATTAACTCTCACTTTGTGTGTATGTTGTCTTCTTAGATGAAGCCACAGAATATTACTTCCACTGTGGGATAGGTATGAACACAGTGAATAATACTATTTTGTTACATTTTTTGTATCTGTTATATCTCACATTATTAAAAGTTAATTTTTAAGTTAGTCTTGTCATTTGATGTTTTTTATACTGTTAGTTCCATATTTCTTCACAGAAGAGCTAACAAACCAAATCCAAATCTCTTTTCAGCCAGGAACTATGATTGAATGGGGCAATTACTGGTGAGTATTTTAGCAAATGATGAGTTTGTTTAGTCTTATAAATAGATTCTTTTAGGCCATAGTGTTACTTCTAGAAATAAAATCTGGGGTTAGTGCCATGATTTGATACTAGACTGTTGTTTTGTTTGATATATTTGTATTATGAAATTTTTCAAAATATACAAAACTAGAGAGAATAATACCACAGGTCTCCCTTCCATACCCATTACTTAGCTTCAGTAATTATCAACACGTGGCCAGTCTTGATTAGGTCTAAACCCCCCAACCCAGAGTATTTGGAAGTAAATCTCAGACAACATAAAATTTCATCTATAAATATTTTAGTATATATCTCCAAGAGATAAGGACTTTTTATTTAAAAAAAACAAAACCCCCCAAGTGTCACATGAAGTTATTTCATATTCTTCTTGGATGTTATCTTTTCTGAAATGTTGCTTTTGTCACATAAACAGAGCACCACAATGATACAATTGCTTTTTTTTTCTTCTTAGTTTAGCAAAATATGAATTTTTCTTCAAACTGATCTATAGATTCAACAGAATCCCAATCAAAATCCCAACAGGCTTTAGAAATGCAAGGGACCCAGAATAGCTAAAACAACCTTGAAAAAGAGGAACAAAGTTGCAGGACACACAATTCTCAATTTCAAAACTGACTGCAAAGCTAGAATAATCAAGACAGTATGGTACTGGCATACAGACAGGCATATAGATCAATGGGATAGAACTGAAAGACGAGAAATAAATTCTCATGCATGTGAGCAATTGGTTTTTGACAAATGTACCAAAGCAATTCATTGGGGACAGATAATCTTTTCATCACAGGGTCCTCAGACAACTGGGTATCCTTGCAAAAAGATGAATTTAGACCCCTGCCTCACACTGTATACAAAAACTAACCGAAAATGAATTGTAGACCTAGATGTAAGAGCTAAAATACAACACTTTCAGAAGAAGACATAAGAGAAAATCTTCGTGACCTAGGGTTAGGCAAAGAGTTCTTACATAAGCACCAAAATCACAATCCACAAAAGAAAAGAAATGGTAAATTATAATTCATCAAAATTAAAAGCTTTTGTAATTCAGAGGATACAGTTTTAAAAATTAAAAGACGGGTCACAGACTGGGAGAAAATTTTGCAAATCACATATCTGATAAAGGACTTGTATCCTGGATATATGAAGAAATCATACAACTCAATCACGAGAAGATAAATAACCCAATTAAAAAATGGACAAAGGACTTGAATAGACAGTTCTCCAAAGATACACAAATAGCCAAAAACATATGAAAAGATGGTCAGCATCACTAATCATAAGATAAATGCAAATCAAAACCACAATTATTTTCCATTCATCTCACACCCTTTAAGAAGGCCATTATCAAAAGAATGGAAAATAACAAGTGTTGGCAAGATACAGAGAAATTGGAACCCTTGTGTACTATAGGTAGGAATATAAAATGGGGCGGTCATCATGGAAAACAGCACAAAAGTTCTTCAAAACATTGAAAATAGCATTACTCTCTGACCCAGCAACCCTACTTCTGTGTATATATTCAAAAGAATTCAAAGCAGCATCTCAAAGAGATGTTTACACACCCATGTCCATCACAGCATTATTCACAGTAGGTAAGAGGTGGAAGCAACCTAAATACCCATCAACAGATGAATGGATAAAAATGTGGCATATATATATAATGGAATTTTAATGCAGCCTTTAAAAAGAAGGAAATCCTGCCACATGCAGGGTGAACCTTGAGAACATTATGCTAAGCAAAATAAGCCAGTCACAAAGGGACAAATACTGTATGATTCCACTAATAACAAAGTTTCTAAAGTAGTAAAAACCATAGACACAGAAAATGAAAAGGTGGTTGCCAGGGGCTAAGTGCAGGGGAGTTGGTGTTTAGTGGGTATAATTTCAATTTTGCAAGATGAAAATGTTCTGGCGATCTGTTGCACAACAGTGTGAATAGACTTGGCCCTACTGGCCTGCACAGTTGAAAATGGTTGAGATAAATTTAATGTTAGGTGCTTTTTACCACAATAAAAAATAAAATCATAAAATAAATTTGGGGGAAAAAAATTTAATGGTCAAAGAATTTGAATAGACATTTCCTCAGAGGAGCTCTATGAATGCCTAAAAAGGACGTGAAAAGCTGCTCAACATCCCTAGTCAGTATGGAAATGCACAGTAAAACCACAGTGAGATGGTACTTCATACCCACTAGGATGGCGATAATTAAAAAGACAGAATAACATGTTGATGAGGTTGTCAATGAATTGGTACCTTTACACATTTCTGGTGAGTGTAAAATGGTACAGCCACTTTGGAAAAGGAAAACCATGACTTTTTACTTACTTTCAATTTATATATATTCTCTTTTTTTCAGTTATAAAATTTCTTGCTTTGGGCTAGATAATTTCTAAGATCTACCTCCAGAAAACAGTTCTGGGATCTTTTTTTCTAATGAATCTTTTCTTCTTAGGTCATCAAAGGCCAAATAATGCAAGGTAGAATTCCTTTTCATTTGAAAACTAAGAAATACATATTTGATTGTATACTATTATTGTAGACATCATTTTATTAAGGAATTGGGGGGTAGGGTTGATGCTATAAGTAAAGTAATTTAGTTGCCCACAGAATAGGATCACCCAGTTCTATGTTTCCGTATTACTCATTGAGACTTGCCCACCGTGGAATCCACAAGGAAGGAACTGAGGTTATTCTTCAGTTATTTTAAAAATTATTTATAAAGCCAGTTCAGCATTCAATTTGTATTTTGGCACATAGGTAACTAAGGTGGTGATCTCTTCACTACATGCTTCTGATTATTTCCAGGCTAAGGCAAGTTATGTTTTCTTTGCCTACTGAGAAAGTGAATGAGAAAAATTCAGAATGAAATGAACAGTCCTGAATATTTATCACTATCAATGAAACTAAGGGTTTTCCCCCTTAGGGTTAGAATGCACATTAAAGTGATTTGCTTAATTTCAATAATTTACAAATCAGATTTGTAATTTTTGTGAAGATTATGATCACTTAACACTACATGTAAGGTTAAAGAAATTAACATAGCTTGGAGGTAGCCCATGGGGGCAATAGCAAGAGATCCCTCCTTTTCCCCTAAAGAACCTGAAAGCATGGGTCACCTTTGTGGAGTTGAGCACGTGGTGAATGAGAGCCAAGATGTACAAAGTGACCTTGAGGAGACTGGCTTCCTCACTCCCACCACAGGCTGCCCTTGCAGCACACCCCCCTTTGAGATGTTCTAATTCAGTTACTGTGAAGATTGCCTCTAAGAAGAGAATGCGCTGGTCAAGCCGACTCACTTACCTTGTCTCTCACTGTGGATATTAGTGGATTGAATCCTTGTTCATAGTCTCCAGCTCTTTTTTTTGTGTGTGTGTGTATTATGCAGGCCTCTCACTGCTGTGGCCTCTCCTGTTGCGGAGCACAGGCTCCGGACGCGCAGGCCCAGCGGCCATGGCTCATGGGCCCAGCCGCTCTGCGGCATGTGGGATCCTTGCGGACCGGGGCACGAATCCGTGCCCCCTGCATCGGCAGGCAGACTCTCGACCACTGCGCCACCAGGGAAGCCCTCCAGCTCTTTTAAATGAATTAGAATGAATCCATCTTCCCAAGTCCTGTCCACTCTGGCACCCTAATATGACTGAGACATCAGGCCAAGCCTGGGCAGTGTTGATATAAATTGAATGGATAACGGGTGTGGAGTCTCTTGAGAGACTTTGTGACCTTCCTACATCACTTGAAGCTGCTTCCTTCATTTTCAACTTTGATTCTAGAAAACTGCTTTAAGAAAACATACATTTTAAAAACTTGTTTAGGATTTCAAGTGCATCACTAAATATAAAAATAAAGTACTGGTGCAGACACAAAAGAAGGTGTTTAAAAAGCTGATACCTTTTGCAGCAGGGAATCTTAAAAAGCAAAGTTTAAGGCAAGTGCCAATTTTTAACCAATTTAATCACAATTTCATGTTATACACATAGACACGTGTATCCATACATGATGCATACATAATGAATGCCATTTGGTACTCATTTTCCTAACGGTTTGCTCAGGTAAGTGGGGAGAAAAGGAGGCAGCTTCAGTGTTGGCAGTGACAGTGAACTGCCAGGAAGCTCACGTCCATGGGTCTTCCATATGCTGTCCGAGGGGTCGCAGAATTTGACACCCGCCCTCGGCCGTAGATCACAGAGCTTACGGGTTTCTCAGAGTTCGTGGTGTGCAGCTGCTTTGTAGGTGCGGTGCACTTGCTTCCTCTCTGTTTTAAGCCCTGTTCTCGAAGCAGGGTCCCTGTCTCCCTTGGAGTACAGTGCCTGTGGCACCGTGGGGTTCTCGGATCGAGGATTCCCTCACTTTCTCTCAGTGTGTTCTTGGAAAGCAGCTTTTTTTAAGTTGACAGGTCCTAGCCTACCCTCTGCCAGTTTTCTAGACTTTACGTTAAGAATCAGCAGTGCAACCACATATCCTCACGTTGTTGTTTTTATTTATCTATTTTGGCTGGGCCGGGTCTTCATTGCGGCATGTGGACTTGGTTGCGGCATGCATGCGGAATCTAGTTCTCCAACCAGGGATCGAACCTGGGCCCCCTGCATTGGGAACGCAGAGTCTTACCTACTGGACCACCAGGGAAGTCCCATGTTGTTTTTATTTTAATAGTTATGAATTACTGTCCACTTTTCACAAAAATGACTGCTGTAGCTATAGAAAGGTACATTGTAGCTATAGAAAGGTACATTTACATCTTATGTACATTAAGATAACTTTCAAATGCATTCTGAACAACTTGCGCTGAGGATGGAGGGAACTTACTGATACTTTTTAACATACCTGATTCAATATCTGAACGTTGTTTTTTTTCTTATAGGGCTCGTGCAATTCGCTTCAGACAAGACAGTAATGAAGCAGTTGGAGGATTCTTCTCGCAGATTGGGCAGCTATATATGGTGCATCATCTTTGGGGTATGTTTTTTTCCCTTCATATTTGTATTCCTGGGATTTCAGAGTTCATTACTAACTAACTTGTCCTAGGCAGTAAATCATATCTCAAGTCAGGAACCTTAAACACTGCAGCTGAGCCAAATGTCCCAGATGGAACGTAGGTGCTGGGCTACCCGGAACAAGAGGTCAATAGTGAAGGGTCCACAGATGTGCGGCACGTCAGTGCGCTGGTGAAAGTGAGAGTGGGGCGAGAGAGGTGAGGCAGCAGCCCCGGGCAAGGGGAGATGATAGAGCTGCCCCCGGCTCCCTCAGGGACGGTCCTGCATTCCATGCAGAGGAGGTGCCCACACGCGTGCCTACCCCCTGCCTTGGGTCTGACTCCACTGTCCCAGAAGCCCTTCTCTAGCCTTTTCCATCCCCGCCCACTTTGGTTTGGCACCATCTTTGGTGTCTTTCAGGGCCTGACTCAGATGTTCCCCTTTGTCCCCAAGGGAATGTTGCTGTCCCCTGAGCCCCCAGAGCCCAATACTGTGTGTGTGGTCACAGTCATGGCTGTTTGTGTCTGTCTTTCTGCTGAACAGGAACCGGGTCTCAGCAGTAGCTTGGTTCATCCTGGGCACATTTGTAAATGGTTATTAAAGAGATGAAAAGCATGACTTTTTCCAAACCTTATTAATTTGCTGAGGTGTTGGTTTGCCCTGTTTAGTCCACCAAGTGCTGCGGAGTCATGTGCCTGCTGGGTTAGCAGGAGGCTCAGAGACGGGTGACAGGTCTGCTGAGTGGAAAAGCAAACCTGAGGGACAGGCCACCAGGCCACATGCGGTGGGTGACGCAGGGAGTTCCAGTTGGGGTCCTCCGCGTTAGGAGTGTATATCAGGATATAAAGGGATACAAAGCTATGAATTGGGGGAAAACCAATGAAAGGTGGAATACGAGCTAGACTTCAGCATCTAGATGGGACTGACAGGTAGAGGTGGGAAGAGGGGGCTGGAACAGCCATGGAGACACGGGAAATTATAAAAAGTGCTCAGAAAACTACAGATAGTGCCGACAAGGCCAAACGGTAAGATACCTGCCAGGGACCTGGGTCTAAATGGGTGAGTTGAGGCAAGAAAAGTCATTTTCACATTGTGCCCCTGGAACCTTTTCCTGAAACCCTCCGTGTCTGGGGAGGAGACCCCACTCCAAACCCCCGCCAGCCACTGCTCACCTCAGCCACACACACTGGGCTTCCGTGGCATTTAAAGATTGAAACCTGCACCAAATGATTAGAGGCCACCAGCAACCCTCAGCTCCCGGAATGTCAGGGGCAGTGGTGTTCCTGGGAGTTGTTTTCTAGCCAGCTGAGATTTGACCTAAGGATCAGAGTTTTCAAATGGAGTAGATTTGCAAACAGATCTTTAAAAGATGTGTTCTTTGTCCCTGCCTTTTGATTATACTAACTGTAATTTAACCTTTATGGGTTCAAGGTGAGAGTGAAGTCATTTTTATCATTATTTTTTAGTGCATGATCTGTCCAGAGGATATAAACTGAAAAGACAGACCCCTCCCCTTCCCCAGCCTGGAGGGGCCTCTGAGGGCAGCCTCTGTAGTGAGCGAGCGCGGAGACGGATGGGTCAGGACCCACGTGCTTTGGCGCACAGGCAGAGGTCAGGCACATGTCTACTCTGAGGCCCTGCCCTTCTCCACCTTCCTTTTTGTCTCGAGTCTGTGTCCCCAATGTCCACTGCCCACTTCCTACTTCATAGGAAAAAGTCTTGAGATGTGCAGAGATGAATTCTCAGTTGTCTGCCCCCAAAACTCAGCCTCACTTTTCCATTTTTTTTAGAGAAAGAGAACCAACATTTATCAAGCACCTCCAGTGTGTTGGTTATTTATGCACCATTACCTTTAATCCTTACAGCCACACACCACAAATGAGATACCTGTGACTCACGGGTGGTGAATAAATCACCCAGGACCCACAGCTGTTCAGGAGCTGAGCGAGGCTCAGACGTTGGCAAGTCTGGCTTCAAAGCAGGTCTTCCCCCCAGCACAGCCCCACTTCCTGTTACCCTTGCACGTGATGCCATCCCTCCCCCACCTCCTCAAGGCCTCGCTGCAGCCATGGCTCCTCCACCACCCAATCTGTGGCCTCCTTCCCTTAGTATATGAAGGGGCTCAGTGCCTCCCATCTTTAAAAGCCTCCCCAAACCCAAAGGTGCATTGACAGATGAACAAAATGTGGTTTGTTCAAATTCATAGAAGCAGAATGTAGAGTAAAGTGTATCGGGTTGGGAGAAGAGGGGAATGGGAAGATATTGTTCAATGGATAATGGTGGCACGACGTGAATGTACTTAATGCCACTGAACTACACATTTAAAAATAGTTAAAATAGTAAATTTTGTTATGTATATTTTACCCCCCCCCAATTTTTTTTTTAATTAAGGAAATTTGTAAAAGAACACAGGCCTCTCCAACCTGTGTTCCCTGCGGGGGGTGGGGCAGGGGGGTGGCGAGGGGTCACCACATGGTACCCTAGGTGTGCACCCGACCCCGGTGAGGACACTGCTGCTTGTCACATGAATGTTAACTGTTTTCCTCCAGGTGGTGAGAGGTAAAAGATTTTGTTTTCCTTCTATTTTTCAGCATCTTCAATACTTTATGTAATAAATTTATACCCCATTACTAGTGGAGGGAACTTTTGTCTTTAGATGGTCAGATTGCCAGGCCTGCAAGGTTAGGTCTTCTCATAGGGAGAAGGAAGCCCCAAAACAGAAACTAGAACTGAGGAGGGAGCCCTGGTTGATCTCTTAGTCACGACTGACACTGTGTCCAGATGCCTAGGAGGCATTTCCCTGGTCACTGGTTGGAAGGATCTTGCCCGGGTTGGGAATCAGAGCAAGGCACCTGGGTGAGATATCCAAATTGTACCCCAAGGACTCTGACCCTTGACCCATGCTCCTCCCTCCACCTGGAGCGCCTTTCCCTCCCGTTCCTGCGTGTCGATGATAAAATGGCCCTTAACCTGAAGACCCACTTGGTCAGATCACAGCTTCCAGGCAGCTCTCCCTGGTCAGCTGTGTTCTCCCTGTTGCGTCTCTTTGTTCTCCACTGCCTTGAATACAATCTCACCCAGATCACTGTAGTGCTTTATAAAAGCTGAGAAAAATGGAATCTAATATTGTTTATCCGTAGTCTGACAGTGTGTGGTTACAGATTTAACGTGTATTGAGGAAGTTCACTTGGTCTGTAAAGGCACGTCTTGAATCTGCTGGACTGTGAGTCTTGAGAGCGGGTGGCTTTGAGTCTCCCACGAGGCCTAACACTTGTTCAAAATAGCCAGCTCACCATCATTCCAGCTTAGTACTGAGTTCCCGAAGTATAGGCGGTCCCTGACTTACGACGGCTCAACTTAGAATTTTCCAGCTTTACGATGGTGCAAAAGTGATCCACATTTAGTAGAAACTCTACTTCACATTTTGAATTTTGCTCTTTTCTTGGGCTTTCAATACATGCTCTCGTGATGCTGGGCAGTGGCGGCTGCAGCTCCCAGTCAGCTACACAATCACGAGGGTGAACAACCAATACACTTGAAACTATTGTTTTTTACTTCTAGTGCAGTATTCAGTAAGTTACATGAGATATTCAACACTTTATTATGAAATAGGCTCTGCGTCAGATGATTTTGCCCAACTGTAGGCTAATGTGAGTGTTCTGAGCACGTTTAAGCTAAGCTAGGCTAAGCTAGTCTATTCCAGTAGGTTAGGTGTATTGAATGCATTTTCGACTTAACAGTATTTTTGGCTTACAATGGGTTTATTGGGATGTAACCCCATCATAAGTTGAGGAAGGTCTGTAGGCTCTTTGAGAAAATGAGGAGTGCAGCAGAATCAACACTTAATGGATACACAGTTGACCCTTGAACAACACAGGTTTGAACTGCTGGGGTCCACTTATATGCAGATCTTTTTCAGTAAGTACACACAGTACTATATGACCTATAGTTGGTCAAATCCAAGGGTACAGAACCATGGATACAGAGGGCCGGCTATGGGATTTGAGCACCTGCGGATTTTGGTATTCACAGCGGATCCTGGAACCAGTCTCCCACTGTACTAGTGGAATTATGTTTGGTTTAAGTCTTAATTCTTCTGTGTGGCTATTTTTAAGCTTACAAGGATCTTCAGACCAGGGAAGATATACGGAATGCAGCATGGCATAAACACGGCTGGGAAGAACTGGTATATTATACAGGTAATATCTTAATAGGCATAAAACATTTCATTCCTCTCATCTCATTGTTTTAATGTTCTTTCACCCTGAAGCTAATATGTATTTTAAAAAAAAATAGTGGGCTTCCCTGGTGGTGCAGTGGTTGAGAGTCTGCCTGCCGATGCAGGGGACACGGGTTCGTGCCCCGGTCCGGGAAGATCCCACATGCTGCGGAGCGGCCCAAAAAAAAAAAAAAAAAATAGTACGTTGCTCTAGGATCGTGAATTGTAAGGTTGAGGGAATGGAGAAATAGTCATATTTTTCTTTGACAGTTATAGGACATTTTTTCAATAGAGAATATTCATTCTTTCAAGTATATATGTTGTCTGGTGCAGTTCTCAGATCTTCACGTGTTATAAATTTTACATCATTACCCATTTTGTACATTTCTGTATTCTCTGAAAATTTATTATACAAATAAATTTTTTTCTAAGCTTTTCCTTTCTCATCAAAATTGTCCATTCCCCAAAGCATTACAATTTAATACAGCAATTAAAAAGTAATTTTGAAAATTAATTTGGTATTTAGACTTTCCATATGTACATGTGTATGCATGTGTACATATGTGTACACCTATACATGTATGTATACATACACACACACACACACACACACACACACACTATGAAATCCTAGTTGCTTGATTTTTAGAAGAAAACAAAGGCTGAATACCACCCAATGACACCAATGCAGGTACCACCTATGTTGCACGTCAGGTACATTTAAGCCCAGTTATCCTACCAGGAAGATCAAAGAGTAATTTGTTCTGGAAAATAACTATTATCTTGTCTTTTAATTCAAAAAAATCATATAACTGTATGTGGCTTTGCTGTTTATTCTTACATTTCCATAAGTTCCCAAAGATGTGTTTTACTTATAGCACTGACAGTTCTACAAGTACAGTGTATTTGTTCCTTTATACAGGATACAGTCAAATTATTTGATGTTATATAAATTTTAATTCAGTTGAAAGAACCTTCTGAGAAAGCACCATTTTTCTCACAATATGGACTTTCCTAATTTCCTACAAATGAAACACATTTCCGACAGAATGTTTTAATATCATCTTATAGGATGTCAGCTGATCTGCCATTAGCTTGTGTCTTTCTTCCCCTGAGATCAGTCCTAAATATTCCAGTACTCTATTCTGATTTCAAGCAGCATGTCTTCTGAATATTCTTAGCAACCTATTTGTTAATGTATATTTACTGCAGTCTGTTTAGAAAAGAACAAGCCTAGTAATCTTGATCTTTGTTTTCAGTCCCACTTATTCAGGAAATGGAATCCAGAATCATGATCCCACAGAAGACTTCACCCCTCCAGTAAAGCTACAGAATTTTGATGTGCCTACATAAATTTATGTGACAAGTACTTGTCATAAATTAATTTGAACTGTATATCGAGTGAAAAAGAAACACTGAAGTGTAAACTGCTGTATATAGCTTGTAAGAGACCTCTTTTCTTTAAAATTTACAAAATCACAAGAAAGTAAACTATTACAGTTTGGCTGATTGTAGCAGTGCTCTGTAGTCCTCTGAAACATCCCTGTATTTGTTGAATATACCTTACAATACCGGGCCACCTCTCCCCACCCTCCAGGAAAAGAGGGCCCAAATTAAAATTGGAATCATCTCCAAATAAGAATCCAACCATGGAAAAAAGTTAGCCATTTCTTTATAAAAAGCAAATCTGTTTTATAATTACAGATTTTTAGACAAATTTCTTGTATCAGGAAGAAATATAAATTTTGTCATGTTTCTGTAGCATTTTTCTGAGTCTCAGACTAGGAACAAATTATGTGTACCCAATACCTGCAGATGTTTTACTTCACTCTCATTTTTAATGTCAGCATAATAAACAGTGTATCATTACTGAGTTGGAAGTGGTTGATCGGTAATTCAGTCTCCACATTGTGTATCATGGTATCTTTATATGAGAGGAAAAAATGGCTTGAACCTGTGTATCATATGTGACTTTGAAATGAACACCTTGAATAGCACTAATTTTTATTTGTAATATTTTTCTATAACAAAACGAGTAGCACTAGGAAAAGAGGTTTTATTTTGTAAACAATCATCTGTGACCTCAGACATTCTCTGGTTAATATTTTAGTAAGCTCACAGACGATTTTTCCAAGATCATGTATGAGGGGTGGTGCATGTTGAGATTTAAATTGGCATAAAGCTTCATACTTTGTCTAGCTCTGATTTAGTTTTTTAATATAGTGTGCCAATTTTGTGACTGTAATCATGTGAAAGTCCTGTTGAAATGAAAAATTATGTCTGATCCCCAGATCAAAGAATTTATGTTAAAGTGTGAATAAAAATCTCATACCAAATGTCAAGCTTGTACATGCGAATGGTTTTCTCCAAGAACATATAAAAGTCAATAAAATCCTCTTAATTTTCACATATTACATGTTTGCGATCTTTTTTTAATGACTGGCGCTGAGAATGACTCTGTCACTCTTGAAAGGTAGCTTGTCCCAGTTCAATGGGCATATGTGCATCTACAGAGTAAAATATTAAATAGGCTCATCGGCCGCTCCTTATGGCCACTTGGTAGGTGTTGAGGAATGGGTGTTTGGGTACCAGCGCATGATGGCCTGATGTTTGGGGGCTGGGGCTGCCGGTGGAAGAACAGGCTGTGCTCCTTGAGGGGGTACTTACCCTCCTGGGTGTTGAGTTCCTTAACCTGTAAAATGGGGAGGTTGAATCCAATAGCCTTTAAGGCCCCTTCAGCTCTGAATTTCTGTAACTGGCTCTTCATGGTGGCACAGGAAGCAGTGGGAGAGAGAGGGTATAGTAAGCTCTGGCACAGAAAACCTGCAGTTTAGCACCAGCTACTCTACTGATCAGATGCTCAGAGCATGTTTGCAGCATGTGAATGAAAACTATATGAAACTGCTTTCTAAACTACTTAAAGAAAAATGGTAGAATTACTAGTAAAGGTAATCTAGCTATTCAGAACTGAAAAAAAATTGCTGGGGACAGGGAATTTTCACTTACAAAATTGCGTGGACTTGTAAATGAAACAAGCCCTGCAGAGGTCAGGAATCTTCTATCATACACTGGTGTATTCGGGTCCAGAGAAACAGAACCAATAGGATATCTAGATATAGATATATTTGGGGGGTGAGGAAGGAAGGACTGGGAGTTTGGGATTAGCAGAGGCAAAGTATATATAGGATGGATAAACAGCCAGGACCTATTGTGTAGCACAGGGAACTATATTCAACATCCTGTGACAAACCATAATGAAAAGAATATGAAAATATATATGTATGTATAACTGAGTCACTCTGCTATACAGAAGAAATTAACATTGTAAATCAACTACACTTCAATAAATTTTTTTAAAGATATATTTAAGAGGAGATTTATTATAGGAATTGGCTCATGCCATTCTGGAAGCCAAGAAGTCCCGTAGTCTGTTGTCTGCCAGCTGGAGAACCAAGAAACCCAATGGTAAGATTCTGTCCAAGTCCAAAGGCCTGAGAATCAGGGGGAACTGATGGTGTATCTCCCAGCCCGAGGTCCAAGGCCCAAGAACCAGAAGCTCCAGTATCAGAGCAAAAGGTGGCCATCCCACCTCAAAAAGAGAGTGAATTTGCCCTTGCTTCACCTTTTTGTTCCATTCATGTCCCTGACAGATGGGGTGATGTCCACCCACATTGGGGAGGGTAATGCGCTTTACCCAGTCTATTGAATCACATGCTAATCTCTTCCAGGAAAACCCTCACAGACACACCCAGAAATAAGGTTTTACCATCTGAGCATCCCTTAGGCCAGTCAAGTTGACACATAAAATTAACCATCACACTGGGCTCAAGAGCTTCCCCAAACTGCCTCGTTCACCTGACTCCCCGTCCATGGGCCATTCAATATCTGGTGAGGACCAGAGTGGCAGGTGCCAAACAGAATATGAAAGGATGATATTTTCTTTCAGAAATAGTTCACTCCTCTCTTTCTGTCTTGCTTTCTGTTCAGAAAAACATAGAGGGGACTTCCCTGGTGGTCCAGTGGTAGAGAATCCACCTTCCGATGCGGGGGACGGGGGTTCGATCCCTGGTCAGGGAACTAAGATCCCACATGCTGCAGGGCAACTAAGGTCACGTGCCTCAACTAGAGAGCCCACGTGCCACAACTAAGACCCAACGCAGCCAAAAATAATAAAAATAAATTAATTAAATAAATATTTTTTTAAAAAAAGAAAAGCGTAGAGCAATAAACCGACTCTAAAACGGAGTTCAGGACTTCCCTGGTGGCGCAGCAAGTGAGAATCTGCCTGGCAATGAGGGGGACACGGGTTCGATCCCTGGTCTGGGAGGATCCCACATGCCTCGGAGCAGCTAATTCGGTGTGCCACAACTACTGAGGCTGCACTCTAGAGTCCACGAACCACAACTATTGAGCCCATGCGCCACAACTACTGAAGCCCGCGCGCCTAGAGCCTGTGCTCTGCAACAGAAGCCACCGCAATGAGAAGCCCGTGCACTGCAACGAAGAGCAGCCCCCACTCGCCACAACTAGAGAAAGCCTGCACGCAGCAACAAAGACCCAATGCAGCCAAAAATAAATACATAAAATAAATAAATTTAAAAAAATAAAATATAAAATCAGCTCATATAGTGAAAAAATAAAATAAAATAGTTCTTTCAGAATACACCCTCCTCTAGAGTCCTGAGGAATTTCTGTCCTAATTAAGTCATTGGGTTTCACAAGGCAGCAAAAAAGCCCCACACTGGGCTTTAGTCTTCATTTAACTCAACAAACGCTGAGCTTCTGTTATGTGCCAAGCACCAGGCACTTGGAATAATATGAACAAAACATGACCCTTGCCCTTGAGAAGCTTACAGTCCAGTGACAGGAGACTGGCAATTAAAATAAAAAACCCTGTAAGCTACATGGTATGGTAGAAGTTGATAAATGCTGTAGTGGAAGAAGGTAGAATGGGTAATGGAGATCAGGAAACTGAGGGGGGGGTTGGGAGGGGCAGTACGTAATATTATATACATTTGATCAGAGTTGGCCTTGCTGAAAAGCTGAGATTTAAAATTGAAGGAGCTGGGCCTCCCTGGTGGCGCAGTGGTTGGGAGTCCACCTGCCAATGCAGGAGACACAGGTTTGTGCTCTGGTCCGGGAGGATCCCACATGCCGCGGAGCAACTAAGCCCGTGCGCCACAACTACTGAACCTGCGCTCTAGAGGCTGCGAGCCACAACCACTGAAGCCCACACGCCTACAGCCCGTGATCCGCAACAAGAGAAGCCACTGCAATGGGAAGCCCGCGCACCACAACGAAGAGTAGCCCCCGCTCTCTGCAACTAGAGAAAAGCCCGCGTGCAGCAACAAAGACCCAACGCAGCCAAAAATAAAAATAAATTTAAAAAAAATAAAAATAAAGTCAGTGGGAAGTGAATGTAGACAGAGAAGAGGACCAAGGTGAGGACGAACCAGGATGGGAGAGTGAGACACCACCAGGGAAACAGGAAGAAACTCAAGGAAGTGGGATATCATGAAAGCCAAGTGAAGAAAGTCCATCAAGGATGAGATAACTTGTGTCAAATGCTACTACGAGGCTGGGTTGGATGAAGGCTGACAACGGATCATTAACTTAGCAACACAGTGGTCACTTGGTGACTTTTGACAGGAACATTCTATTAATAAGCTAATTTATCAAATTAATGCTTTATTTTAGCAATTCCTGCCCAATTTGTCAAATTCTTTTATTAAACCCCCAGAATAGAACAAATTATATTAATTTGTCCAACTATTAATTTTCCCTGGCAGTATTCAAAACTTCCAAACTCACTTTCCATTCATTGGGTATAAGTCTGGTGATTACTACTTATATAAGCCAACTAATTTTTAATTATAGTTCATGTGATATCATCCCTACTACTTTATTTATTTGTTTATTTATTTTATTTTATATTTCGCTGTGTTGGGTCTTTGCTGCTGTGCACGGGCTTTCTCTAGTTGTGGTAAGCAGGCTTCTCATTGCGGTGGCTTCTCTTGCTGTGGAGCACAGGCTCTAGGTGCACAGGCTTCAGTAGTTGTGGCTCACGGGCTCTAGAGCGCAGGCTCACTAGTTGTGGCACACGGGCTTAGTTGCTCCGCGGCATGTAGGATCCTCCCGGACCAGAGCACGAACCTGTGTCCCCTGCATTGGCAGGTGGATTCTCAACCACTGCGCCACTAGGGAAACCCATCCCTACTACGTGTTAAAAGCCCTCTTGGAACCACACTTTTCTCTCCTCCCAACTAGCACTTGACAGAATCTGCTTCTTTCCCCTTATTCTCACAGCTGCCTGTGAAATATCCTTTTCTTCAGTTCTACATTAAACTTTTAAATTTCTTATTAAATTTATACTCTCAGTTTCTGGCTGAGACATAGTAGATGTTCAGTAATATGCTTGATGAGTCGACAGAATGAAGAGAGGGAAAAAGGGAAGGAAGGGAAAAGGAAAGTATAGAGACTGTCAGTTCTGGGAATTCCCTGGTGGTCCAGTGGTTAAGACTCCAAGCTTCCACTGCAGGGGGCGCAGGTTTGATACCTGGTCGGGGAAACTAAGATCCCAGATGCTGTTCAGCAAAAAAAAAAAAAAAAATCTTTATAGAGACTGTCAGTTCTAATTGGAAAATACATGGGACTCTCAGAAAGCAGATACTGCCGTGCCTTTATTCCTACTATTTTCATATTCTAGAAATCCTTAGAAATACATTCTGCCTAGATAAGCTCCATAAAAACAATTTAAAAGGAAGACAATAAACATATACAGAAATATGCTCAGAGTTGGAAACTGTGATAAGCAAAGTACTGAAGAGTCCTCTGTTAACTAGTACTAAAACTAGTACTTTTTCCAGAGTTCAGTTAACCATTAAAAATGAAACCATGGGTCACCCTCTTCCATTCCTGAAGTGCTGATTAACACAGCAGGTAAGCTCTCCAGTCTTATTACCATAGCCCAGATAGTTTGGTGACCATCTTAATCCTACAATGGGGGTAGAAACACTTTAAAGCATAGTCAAGGATATTTCTAGAGCGTATCCTGCCTGCCTGCAACAAAATCCTGGCCAAACTGTAAAGATAGAAAAGAGAATAGAGGGCTTCCCTGGTGGCGCAGTGGTTAAGAATCCGCCTGCCAATGCAGGGGACACAGGTTCGAGCCTTGGTCAGGGAAGATCCCACATGCCACGCAGTAACTAAGCCCATGCGCCACAACTACTGAGCCTGTGCTCTAGAGCCCATGAGACACAACTACTGAGCCCATGTGCCACAACTACTGAAGCCTGCATGCCTAGAGCCTGCGCTCCACAAGAGAAGCCACCAGAATGAGAAGCCCATGCACCGCAACGAAGAGTAGCCCCACTCTCCGCAACTAGAGAAAGCCCGTGCACAGCAACCAAGACCCAATGCAGCCGAAAATAAATAGATAAATAAATTTTTTTAAAAAATGAAACCACTTGTATTTTTTGCAAAACAGGTCTTCCATCGTAGGAAGTAAAATTTTATCTACTGTATTAATATATGTTAACACTTGTGATCACAGTTCAGGGTGGATTCTCTCAGCCCCAGTAAATTGTTAACACTCTAGTAATGCATAAGATAAGGAATGCTGTGGAAATCACTGGCCTGGGTTCCAGCTCTGAATGTGACCTTGTAGCAGTCATTAACTTCTCCGAGCTTGCTTCCTGTCTGTTAAAAACACGGCAGTGATATCTGACCTCAGGGCTATGAGAATCACATGAGGAACATGTGAAAACACCTTGGAAAATGTGAAAATAGGCAGTGTGACTTATGGTCAGATCACTCCCCAAGTTTTCTGAACCTGATCACAAAGACTCTGAGGGTCATGGAGGCGAAAGCCAGCAAGCCGTGCCGTCACTTACTGAGGCCGACTACTTCAGTCTCTGGAATCTCTTGCTACACTCCTGCCCCAGGTCTAGAATGCTGCCCCCTGCTCTTGGGAATGGCAGCCAGATGGGCCTCCCTAGATGTCATGGAGAAACACTTGTCTCCACTGGAAGAGAGAGCGAGAATGCAATTCTCAATCTTTTTCTTTTTACATAACCCAATGCTCATAATCAGAATGAAAAATGGTGGGTGTCACAAGGATAGGAAGCCACATAACACTGCCACTACTTTCTGAATCCTGTCCTGGTGTCACCATATACATAACTCCTGGGAGAGCCTTTCGGTCGCTGTTTCCAGTGAGTCCAGAATTAGAAAAGCATGAAAGAGGTTAGCACATTTCTTGGGACATTTCAAACTCACCCCTCTGACACAACAAAGAACGGACTGTGCCTGCTGCTTTTGTGCAGCTTGTGAGAGCTGGGCAGCCTGGGGGCCAGAGGAGGGGCTGTATAATTGGTATAAAAGGTTCTCTGTGGGTATCATGATTCCTCAGCAGATCAGACTCCTCTGAGCCAAATTCAGCATGCAACCCCCCCCCTGTTCAGGCTGCTGCCCAGTGGAGGGCAGGCTCTGAAGGCCTGGCAGTTAGAACGGACGGCACAGCATGGTGGCTTTTGCCTCTATGACCCTCAGAATCTTTATGATCAGGTTCAGAAAACTTGGGGAGTGATCTGACCATAAGTCACCCTGCCTATTTTCACATTTTCCAAGGTGTTTTCACATGTTCCTCATGTGATTCTCATAGCCCTGAGGTCAGATATCACTGCCCTATTTTTAACAGACAGGAAACAAGCTCATAGAAGTTAACCTGCCCACCCGGCTTGCTCCAGTTTATGCACACAGGGTGGTAGCAGAGGCTGAAACAGTTTGAAGCACCCTTCACAGGCCTGGCATGCCTGGCCCTGCCTGCTTTGCACCTCTGAGAGTGCCAACACCACAAAACAGCTTCGAAGAGAGCTGCCAGCGAGCACTCACAATTACAAAACAACTGCCTCGCTATCTGGGGTCTCGGTTAAAGGTTGCCAAACTTATTTCATGGCTCTCCTACAGAAACTTTGATCTGGAAGGAAGCTTGATTCATCTGATTTGATTATTTGGCTAAATAATTATCTGACAATTTGGCCAAATTTGATTATTTGGTTAAATTATAAATTTTTCAAATAACTCCCAATGTTAAACCCTTCCGGCCTTTTCTACTTAATTATCCAATAGTATCCACTCATGGCCTGCCTCTTCCTAAACCTGTGTCTCTGTCTTCCTCCCCACTTTCCCACCAGGGAGAGAATATAATCTCCTACTTTCAAAGCATGTTCTGAAATGTCCCTTTCAAGGCGCTACTCAGAATAAACATGAACCTGGGCTTTCAGGTCCTCCCAAGACCTCTGTAAGAAAGAAATGGTTCATATATGTTCTGAGGAGTTATTTCTTAATCCATTTAAGGGCAAACACTGATCTTCATTTGGGATGAGTAAAACTTGTTTTCAGTTCTCCTAGTTCATGTGATTATCAAATATCCATTTTTTAAGGTCAGTACTTTTGTTTAAGGCACCATGGTTATCTTTCTAAAAAAATCTTTGTAACATTCCCTATATGACAAATACCAAGAGGTAGTAAAAGCACTTCCATCCTTCTGGCCCAGCGTTTCCCTCAGTGGCGGGGGCTGAGTGGTGGATTCACTGTGACAAGCACTCTGCCCTGTGCTCAGGAGGGTCTCAACTCCTTGGTTCCTTGCCCGGAGGTCGTTTCTACTCAAACACTTAAATACTTGAATTACTGGATACTGAAATACATGATAGGCAGAATTAAAAATTCTACAAATCGGGAATTTTCTGGCAGTCCAGTGGGTTAGGACTCAGTGCTTTCACTGCTGAGTACCTGAGTTCAATCCCTGGTCGGGGAACTAAGATCCCACAAGCTGCGTGGTGTGGCTCAAAAGAAAAGAAAAAAAAAAATTCTACAAATCTGTTCTGATATGTGGATAAACTTTTATTTATATATAAAGGGAAAACCAATTTCACTTAAAGCTGCCTAATCCATATTTCCAATAATGAAGGTGTTTAATTTACTATCCACCTTCAAAAGCCTTCAAATAAAATATAGCTAGGAAAATACATAAAAAATTCAAATTATAAAACTCTCCAGGTAATTAAATGGTCATAATAATACCGGAACTACAGTTAAAAAAAAAAAAAAAGAACCACAATGTTCTACGAGCCCTAACTATAGTTTACTTGGAAGTACAGATAATCAGTACTACATTTATATATTAAGTCCTAATATGCAATTGGAAGCAAACAGTATCAAACTGTATAACTTTTAAAAATTAACCTGAAGTTGCTATGAACTGTATAAAAACTGATCTTATTCTTCCAGTTCTCCCAAAAGCTCTACAAAATCAGTGATGTACCATTCCGAGTTGTCCTTTACTTGTTGCCTGATCACATTTCCTCCAAATCCAATGAAAACATCCTAAGAAGAGAACAAAAGGGAAATAGTTTAAAAGAGAGAGACAAAGATACAGCAGCAGCCTAGAGCAGTAAGTGTTGTTTAAAAGAATAAACTCTGTGCAAAGAGAGGTGAGCCCAGCTCACCTGGGGCACCTCCCTCCCCAGCTCCCCGGGAGCCTGCCCTCGTCCTGCCCTGAGAATGAATGAGTCTGACCACCACTGCTGCAGATGCATTCAGCTGGACATTGTGAGCTTCAGGAGAACTGAAGCCCTCTGAAAACCAAGACAATTGCTTACAAAAATAAAACCACACCAGGTGGTAAACATCTGAGTTCTAAACTAGGTGGCAATCACGTCCAGGCCAGACAATTTCAGAGAAAGAAGATCAAAGAGAAGCCTGTGGTGCCGTGGAAATGCCCGAGGCCTGGAATCAGGACCAGAGCAGGTATCTCCCGGCTGGCATCCTGGGTGAAACTGAGGGACCTCCCTCCCAGGAGGGCATGTTATTCTGGGCTGAAGGAGATGACAACCCCAGAGTATGTTAGCAGCACTCTACTTTTCACTGGTAGAATTATTTAAAGTTACATTGTTTCATTAATTTCTGCTCAATGATACCTTCTTTTAGTCAATGATCTTTTTAAATGGTATTTTCTCTTTTTCTGCCAGGCTACAGACACAATATACACTAATTTAGAAGTGCAAAATTCTCTTACTTGACCTTTGTCTTCATTTTTATTTTCATACCATACAAGGGCGGGGTGGGGGAATAACTAGATGCTTCCCTTCTAGTTAAATTTAGCCTCCTCCTAACTGAGCTCCCTGCCTCTGCTGCAGCCCTTTCTGCATGCCAGCACCAGCTCAGCTGTCCTAACACACTGACTTGTTCCTTCTTGGTCCAGAAGCCTTCCAGGGCTTCCCAGGACCCAAAGGTAACACCAGAGTGCCTGGTATGTGGGGTCTTCTTCTCTTGCTGAAGAGAAAGCTCACTCGTGCCTAGGACCATGCTTCCCCTCCCTCTAGAAATTCCACACACACATCCACCCCGCCAAGTCCTGCCAGGCCTCCACATGGAGGCTGCTAACCGTCCTTTAGGGCACAGAGTCCTCTGACCACCTTCCAGGGCTACACACCTGCATGCACACCAATTTCCCTTGGTTCAGTCAGGCTGTATCATTTTCTGACTGGTAGGGTCATCTGGAATTTGTAATTTTGCTCTTTCTGGACACCGGGATCAGGGGGCCCCCTGAGAGAATCCTGCATTTTATGCCTTGTATTATGCCCTGCATTTTATGCCTTGCTATTCAACTAGCCCGGCGTTCACTACTTAGTCGACCCCAACATCGGCTATAAATCATCTAAGAATGTGTTATCTCGAACTGACTCAAGTAGTGTTAGAAGGAGCCCAAAAGATTCTTTAACCACGAATGCTTAATCATTGACACAGAAAGATGCTATTTTTAGATCTCAGGAAACTAGGTAGTAAAACGTTCACCACTATATTTTTGGTTCAGTTTTTCTTAAGTCAGAACAAGACAATATAGTCAAAGTCCTACGTGAAAGGGACATGTGATAAGTTAAGATATTGGCTATATAGCATTTGTTTCCTGCTAGTCTCAGAAAACAATGTTAATTCAGAGGAATAAAATGCCTTAATATGGGCGTGGTATCAAACCTCCCTGAGCCTCAGTTCCCTGATCAGTAAAAAGGAGAAAATAATACTTTTACCTCACAGGGCTGTTACGAGGATTAAATGAGATAACGTATGAGGAAATAGTTTATCAAATATAAAACATTAAAATTTTGGTTATAGTAATAAGAGCTGCATTATTTGTGGAAATGAAGCCAAACCTTGTTGAGCACATACTCGGGCTAAGAGGTGGCAGCCATCCTGCAGGGACAGGGGTCTTTGAAAGTTTTAAAAGGTTTTTAAGTTCCTTATTTGCAACCCTCCTTGGGTTTGCAAAAAGTGAATTAATATATTGAGATTGAATTTGTTTTATTTATTTTGGTTTTTTATTTTAGGCTGATACAGGTTTTTGTTTAACTCTCACAAATTGTACTGAGTTCTAAGTCAGCTGTCAACAGTAAAAGTACAAACGCAAAAAAATTAGTACACTTAATACATACAGCAGGAGGACAGGCTTCCATGTCTGTGGCTCCATCTCCAATCATGACTACTTTCTTAAAATGAAATTTTTCCTTTAAAAGTTTAATAACTTTTCCTTTCCCACCAGATTCGGCTGTTGGCTGCATCTCATCAAAACCTGCATATTCACCTTAAAAGAGCCATTAAAACAGTGTTAAAGATCCACAGGATTGTATCAGTAGGGCCAGCCTTTTGCATAGATGATAGCCTCACTTTCATGTCACTCACAAAGCTAAAAACAGCCTTCAGTAAAGTGACACAGCCTGGACTTTCTCACTTATTCCTCAGAATGAACAAGCTTTGCTTTTAAATTACAAACACCTCTTGTCAAGGTTACTCCTTTAGATGATAAACATCTAGGGGTAAATTAATTTTATCCTCTAAGCTTCCAGTGTCATAATTCTCAAAACTTGTTGAGGTGGCAGAACACCATGAAATAGTAATATATTAATTTAAAATATGTTGATATACAATTTCATCTAAGAGGAGATTCCAATTTATATTTGATGGATTATTTCCATTCTTACAGTAATTACCACACTTATTCTCTACTTCTTTTTTTTAATGATTTCTATCTATAGACCCTTAAAAAGTGTTCTATTAACACATTTAAATTATTTTTAATTAATATTATTTGGTTTTAAGAATGTCAGCCACCCCTTGACATAACTGGAGACATCTTGAGATGACAGAAAACTACAGCTGTGGCTCTGTGATGGTCCAGAGAGGGGCCAGGAGGCGCCTCCAAAGGCAGCTAAAGTGCAGCAACTTGCTCACAAATTAACTCTCCTTCCTGAGTCTAAATTGATTCAGATACATGAGAGCTTTCATAGAACTGAAATATGATGCATAACAAAATAAGTCACTAGGGTTACATAAGAACTAACATTTTACTCAGTACAGACATTTATATACAGATAGATGATTATATGGATACTAAAGGTAGGAGAGATGATGACCTAAGTCTATTTTGCAGGGCAAACGATACCAAGGTGCAAAAGACATCAGTAAAGAGAATCCTTTACCTCAGCATTTAACTCTGATGCCACCTTGCTTGAGTTGCATTCCAACAGACATTACCTAGGATATTGAATACTAAAACTGATAAGAAGGAGAAAATGTTACTATTAAAGACTTACCATTAAAGTAGAATTTCAGCCTGTTGGCAAATACATTGGTTGATGGGATGTTGAGCTTTGAAGCAACATGCTCCACAATGCTCCTAAAGCCTCCAGATATTAGAAAAACCTGAACATTTCGCTCTTGTAGGCGACTTACTAGCTCCCTGAAAAAATAAAAACAAAAAACATATAAAATACCAAATGCTGATTAACATAAAAGAGAAAACATGAAACATGAAAAGGAAACTCAAATACATTTTTTCTCCAAACGCATTTGCCCAAGGTACATCAGACAAGGTATACTGCCTAATGAATTAATGTTTTATATGTTTTTCTAAAAGCACTTAGAAATTAGTGGGTGGGGCTTAACTGCTTTAGGAAACCATTCCACAACTCTGTTCTGCCCATGGACCCAGAAACACAAGAAGAAGAGGAGGCTTAGGCTCTCCGTGGGGAGAGAGGGAGGGCAGACGTGGGCAGGACCAACTAGCAGACAAGACCATATACAAGTACCAAAGGAACCACGAAGAAGGGAGCTCTAAAGTAATGGTGAGATACCCTCAGGAGGACATGCCCCCAAATGCAGGTGTTGATAGGGAGATAGTGCACCCAAACCGGGGAGCCCCTTACCTTATGCCGGGGGTCAGGTGTGGTGGGTGCTCTGCTATAAGCCTTTGCACCTGTTCCCTGGAGGGCTGTATCAGAGCTAAGCGCTCTGTGAGGGCAGCCTTGAAAGGCACTGCCCCGCCCATGGCTCGCCGTGTCCTAGGAGGAAGACCCAAAAATCAGGCCAGCTAAGTGCTGTCTTCGAAGTTTACACGCCTACCCTCCCCCGCTCCTCACAAGGTCCACGCACAAGGAAGGTGCCCCACCATACAACAGACGTGGTACATGGCCATGGGAGTGAGTGAGGCCTGGGATAAACTACTGAAGGTTTGCTTGAGAATCGCATTAATATTTTGAAGCCAAAATAGCCTAAGTCTATTTTGCAGAGCAAATGAGACCAATGCACAAAAGACATCAGTAAAGAGAATCCTTTATCCTTTGCATCCACAAATACACCATCCAGTGAGCTAAGAAAACCACATATACCATCCACAGGTACCTGCCTCGGAAGCTGTGAGTGTTTGTAAACCAAGAAAGAAACCAAAGGCCCTGTACTCTTGCATCAAAGGAAGCTAAACATGAAATGGTCCATGACCTAGTGACTGCAGGTGACACAGGGAGGGCAGGAGGGAGGGAGGGACTCTCACCCAGGCATCCATGGAGAGACTCTGAACTGTAACTAGCTTTCTAACAAACCACTAAGGCCACACAGCACTGGACCCCTGGAGACCCCCCAGGTCATCTTCTTTGGTTACTTGTCGTCATCATTCCCCTGACCAAGCTAAGAGTATGTCATCCATATTTGTTTGTCAGAGGCAACCATATATTTTTTTGCCATAAATATTTGTACAAAGGGATGGTTGGATGATGTACACTACCAAATTCAGCTCTCAGTGATGGAGGAAAAAGCCTAGTGCCCATGTTTCATAGGCAGGGACTAAGATCAGGCTCTGGGCTCTGGTCCTGCATGTCATCCAAAAGTCACTCTTCCTTTGCAATTCTTTATCATTTCGTAAGGTGAATAAATACTGTTCCTACATTTCTGACACAGCATCCTCAACTCCACAGAATTTGGCCAGCTCATCAATTCCTTCTTCTCTGATGACTGTGCTGTCAACATCAAAGCACACTGCATCAGCTGAACAGAAAAGTTTCCTCAACTCTGAATGGGAGACCATCCTGGGAAGAATTTTCCTCCTACAACAGAAAAGGATAAATATAGTTAAAGACATAAAATATAGTCATAAAAAGGTCTAATTTTGCCTACGACTGTCAATATATTTTAATTTGTATCAAAGTCAGTGTAGCCCATATAAGCATGTCCTCATGGAATCATTCTTTTTTTTTTTTTTAACACAAATTAAGTATCTTCTAAATGTCAGGCTCTGGGGTTACAAAGATTAGCGGGACCCAAACTCTGCTCCCAAGAATTGTCTAGTGAAGGTACCAACTTATAAATATATTTGATGTTCAACCAATATTCAAGGACTTTTGACCTAACAGAGCAATAAAGGCAAGGGCTACAATGGAAATGTGCATAAGATATCGTGAGCACACAGAGGAAACATTGAACCTTGTCTATGAAACGGCTTCCAAGAAGTACAGGCATTAAGCTGAATCTTGCAGAGTAAGTGGCCCTCTGAGTGGGTTCTCAAAGGGCAGGGTATCAAATTGGGGTGTGCTGGGAATTAGCAGGGAGGGAGACGGCAGCAAGGAGAGAGGGTAATGTTGGCAGAGGGAAGAGCAAGGGCAAAGGCAACGCAGCAGAAGGATGGATGACGTGCTGGAAGCTGCCCAACAGCCCAGTCCAGTTGCCAGGCAGTGCACAGGGAGTTAGTGTGGGCTGGGCTCAGGAGTTTGGATTTTAACTTCTAGCTAATGGGAAACCTTGCTTTCCACCTCAGAAGAGAAGTCAGAGCTACATACACACGTGTTAGTCTCTGTTGCAGAGGTGGTAACTGAAGTCACAGTCTGATGGAAGTCACCACGGAGAGTGGAAAAAGGGAGAAAGAAGAGGCCTGAGGACAGAGCGCAGGAACAGGACATTCAAGTCAGGAGCCTGAGAAGGAAAATGAGAGGGAAAGGTCACAGGAAGAAACTCTGGGAGACCACAGTGCTGCAGAAGCTATGAAGGATAGTTTCAAAAGAATTTTGAGTATTTCTTTCTTTCTCTTTTTTTTTTTTTAAGAAAATCACTGGACTAGAATCGTGGACGTGAACTAGATCCTAGAGGTCACCCAGACCACTCACCCATCAAAGAGACTAATATGTCACGTATAACGCCACACGGACAATGCAAATCAGCATAAACAGCGGTTGAAAACAGACTCAAAAGAGTCTGGCCAACCCACTTTGTAACTGATTTCAAACCAGTGCATTTGGGGCTTCCCTGGTGGCGCAGTGGTTAAGAATCTGCCTGTCAATGCAAGGGACATGGGTTCAAGCCCTGGCCTGGGAAGATCCCACATGCCGCAGAGCAACTAAGCCCATGTGCCACAACTACTGAGCCTGAGCTCTAGAGCCCGCAAGCCACAACTACTGAGCCCACGTGCCACAACTACTGAAGCCCACACTCCTAGAGCCCATGCTCCACAACAAGAGAAGCCACGACAATGAGAAGCCCGCGCACCGCAACAAAGAGTAGTCCCCGCTCACCACAACTGGAGAAAGCCCACGCACAGCAACAAAGACCCAACACAGCCACAAATAAATAAATAAATCCCCCGCCCAAAAAAAAACAATGCATTTGGCAGAATGATCTGGTTCAAAGTTGACTTGGAAAAAAAAATCTTTTAAGCCAGAGGTCAGCAAACTACAGCCAGTAGGCCAAATCCAGCCTGCCACTTATCTTTGTACAGCCTACGAAGAATGACTTTTTTACCTTTTAAGTAGCGGGAAAAAATAAAAGAATAATATTTTGTGAAACATGAAAATTACATAAAATTCAAAATTCAGTGTCCGAAATCAAGTGTTATTGGAACAGAGCCATGTTCATCGTTTATGTGCCTGTAGCAGCTTCCCCACTACAACAGACAAGTTGAGTAGCTGCATCAGAGACTATACAGCCTGCAAAGCCTGAGATATTTACTATCTGGCCCTTTACCAAAATAAATTGTTGATCCTTGTTTGACCCCTTACAAGAGAGTACTCCAAACAGGAAATGTGAGTTTCATTAGAGACCAAATAAAAATAGGCAAGGGAGGGTAAATTAATGAATCCAGTTAGATAATAGAATCTTAAACTCTGCACTAACATTATCAACCTAAATGTGAATAAGCCTCCATTCAACAGAAAACTATTCTTAAAAAACATGAATACTAAACACATCTGCTCCTGGTTATCAACAATCTGTTTTTTCCCCCAGCATCACGCTCTTGTTCAAGCTCATCCCTCAACTTAGAGGACTGACTTCCCAGGTTCACAGATCATCGGCTCTTTGAGGCTAAAAGCTCCTGTGCTGGTTGGTTCTCTTCTGTTCTCTTAATGTTGCAATGGCCCATGGTCCGTCCTTGGTCTTCTCTACCTATACTCACTCCCTAGATGAATTAATTAATCCAGGCTCATGGCTTTAAATGCTGTCTCTATGACAGTAACTCCCAAATGTACACTTGCAGCTCAGTTTTCTCTCCCAAACTCTAAACTCCAACTACCTACCTGACTTCCACTCATGTTTGGTAA
>NW_006779491.1:922682-934926 GCF_000442215.2 Lipotes vexillifer | reverse complement strand
CGCTCTTCCCTCCCCCCAGAAAACTGTCATTCTTGCAGCCTTCCTTCTCTCCCTTGAGGGCAACTCCATTCTTTAGTCACCCTTGACATTTCTCTTTCTCTCAAATCTCACATCCAATCTTTCAGGAAATGCTGTTGGTTCTGCCTTTAAGCTCTAACTAAAATATGACCACTTCTCACCACATCCACTGCTATCGTTCTAGCTTGAGTCACCAATGTTTCTTGGCAAGATTATACCAAAAGCCTCCTAAAAGGTCCCCACCCCAGTATTTGCTCTCGACATAACAGCCAGAGAATCACTGTAAGCTATAAGCAAATCATGCTACACTTCTGGCTCAAAATCCTTCACTGGCTCCTCATTCTACTAAAAGTAAAAACCAAAGTTCTTATGATTACCTAGAAGGTCTGCCCCCCAACTCTGGCACCACCACCACCACCATGCCCTCCCCATTACTTCTCTGACCTCGTTTTCAACTCCTCTCCCCCTCGTTCACTCTGCTCCAGCCTCACTGGTCCTCTTGCTGCTCTGCAAATACACCAGGCAGACTCCCCACTTAGGGCCTTTGCTCCAGCTGTGCCCTCGGAGGGAAGGCTCTTCACGCGAATATCCACTTGGCCAATTCCCTTGGCAAGAGTTTGCCCAAATGTCAACCTGACCACCCTGTTTACCACTGTAACCCCCCCTCCATAACCTTACCCCCAACATTACTAACCTCCCTCACAATGCCCTACTTCTTTTTTCTGTAACATCTCTCATCTTCTAACACACGATAAAACTTGTGTTTGTTATGTGTTGTCTATCTGTTCCCATTAGGATGTAAATTTCACAAGAGTAGGATCTTTATCAGCTTTGTTCACTGCTGGATCCTTAAGACTGAGAACAGTATTTGGCATACAGTAGGACTCAGTAATATCTGTTGAATTAAGTGAATGAATAAAGCTCAAATGCCATCTTCACTATTAAGTCTTCCCTGATTCCCCTGAGCTGGAAGAAAATCTCTCCCCAGAACTTCCACAGTGTACTTCATGTAGACCTGTTTTGTAAGATATGGAATATTCATAAGATTCCAACTTACCTTAAATTGAGTCATGTGCAAAGCACCTCCACTCTTGGATTGCAAGCTCTTTATACTAAGATCCAAAATTTTCCAAAACACCTATTGTTTTGAACCCCTTTTGAGTAGATGCTCAATTAATTCTGCAGGTTGAATGAATGAATAAATGATAACATTTTGAATTACATATCCACAACTAACCATTTTTTTAACTTTTTATTGTGGCAAATTTCAAATGCATACAAAAATAGAAAGTACAAATACATGAACTCCATGTATTTATCATCCTGCTTCAACAATCATAGCAAATCTTGCTTCATCAACCCCACTATAAAAGGTTCTGCACCCCAGTTCCAACATTGGGAGGGTAGGGCTCCCACACTACCAAGCAATTCTCGGACACCAGCAGGGTATCCTACATTTCAACTCAATTCCGACACTATCTACCCATAGGAAAAGCATCAGATTCCACAGGTTAAGGGTTCAGTCCCACAAGACTGACCCCACTCCACCCCCAACACACACACACACACACACACACACACACACACATTTCAGATGCCAGTCACAAGTCCACAAGTCCAGATTATCACCTGTGCTTCTGACTGACCAGCTATAGACTGGAGTTTCCAACAACCCCCTCCTTGGGTTTGATTAATTTGTTAGAGTGACTCACAGAACTTTACTAGATTTATTCTAAAAGGATATAACTCAGGAACAGCAGATGAAAGAAATGTACAGGGCAAGGTATGTGGAAAGGGGCATGGAGCTTCCATGCCCTCTCCAGGCATGCTGTTCTCCCCAAATTTCCATGTGTTCACCAACCTAGAAGTTCTTCGAACCCCGTCCTTTTTGGTTTTTATGGAGGACTCATTACAAGGGCATAACTGATTAAATCATTGGTCATTGGTGACTAAGCTCAGCCTCCAGCCTCTCTTCCCTCCCCAGAGGTCAGGGCAGTGGGACCAAAAGTTCCAACCCTCTAATCACATGGTTGGCTCTCATGGCAAACAGCCCCCATCCTTAGATGGGTCCAAAGGTCACCTCATTAACATAAGAGACATCTTTACCCCTCTCATCACAGGAAATTCCAAGGGTTTTAGGAGCTCTGTGCCAGAAATGGGACAGGACCAAATATATGTTTATTACAAATCGCAATCTCACACCCACACACTTCCACCTTTGAGATAAATCTGATTTATCTCAAAGCAAATCATATCATTTCATACAAAAATATTTCAGTATGCATTTTTTAAAGGTAAAGACTTTTTTTTTAACATAGCCATTTGCACTTAAATTTTAACTACACTGCTATGCCTGCCTGTGTTCAGGTTTGGCTGCTGAGGACTGAAGAATCAAATCAGGTTAATCACATCAGACCTCCTGATGCCCTTGCTCATCCATTCCTCATCATTAGCATATAAATTAACAAAATGTCTCTGTTATTCATTTATGCCCTTCATGATTTGAATCCCATTTCACCAAATCTATTCCCCATTGCTCTTCTCCCCCCACATACACTCACATACACACACCCACACCTTATGCTCAAGGAATACAGAGGACTTCTTGTTCCTTAAACATGTCATGACTTTTTAGTTCACTGTACCTTTGCAGATGCTGTTCCCTCTGCCTGAAATCACCTAATTACTCATGTCTAATGGGAAAATCCCTATTTATTCTTCAAGGTTCAGATTAAATTATTTTCCCTGTACTAGCTCCTTCATAACCCCCTCAGAGAATTAATTAATCACTCCCATTCCCTTCCTAGAATGTGAGTTCCTTCAGGGTAGGGACCTTGACTGAATTATCTTTCCGTTTCCAGCACAGTGGGTGCTAAAATTAAATGTTTCATGAATTAGAGTTGAATCTAAGCAGTTACTGAGAACAGAGAATCGAGTAGATTACTATTCTCAATAAAACAATTCCAATTTAGTGTGCTATTACCCTAAAATTAAAATCCTTAACAAGCAATGGTGACTATAACAGAGAAACAGAATCAATATCATATATTCTGAAGTTGGAAGGAAACTCAAAGGCATTATCTGGGGCTAGTCCCATGCCTTTCTGCAGGAACAATATTAATACATCCATTTCACAGATTAACTAATAGAGGTATAAGGAAGTTAAATGCTTTACCCAAGGTCATACAGCTCCTAAATGATGGCCAAAGAACTGAAACTTGGGTCTCAAATGCACAGAGACAATATAAAAGAGGTGGATAAATTAAGCAGAATTAAATAAGGTTAGACATTGTTAAGAACGTAACGTGGGGACTTCCCTGGTGGCGCAGTGGTTAAGAATCTGCCTGCCAATGCAGGGGACACGGGTTTGACCCCCGGCCCAGGAAGATGCCACATGCCACGGAAGCAACTAAGCCTGTGTGCCACAACTACTGAGCCCGCGTGCCTAGAACCCGTGCTCCACAACAAGAGAAGCCACCACAATGAGAAGCCCACACACTGCAATGATGCAACTAGAGAAACCCCGCACACATCAATGAAAACCCAACACAGCGAAAGAAAGAAAGAAAGGGAGGGAGGGAGGGAGGGAGGGAGGGAGGAAGGGAGGAAGGAAGGAAGGAAGGAAGAAAAAGAAAGTAACGTGGACCCAGGAAATGTCAAAGACTTTCAGCAAGAATTCAGACTGTCCTCCAAGAAGACATACATATGGCCAACAGGCACGTGAAAAGATTCTCAACGTCACTAATTATTAGAGAAACAGTGAAAGAAGAAAGTCTGACCATTTTTTGGGAGACCAGCAGATAGAAACAGGTTTCATAAATTGTCAAATTCCCACCAAGCCAAAGAACTCCAAGGAGCTCCATATCCCACTCTCTGTGCCTCAGAAATACCCATTTGGCTCTGGTCCAGAGGGAATTAACCTAATATTACATGGCTAAACAGGCTCACTATAAAAGCCTAGAAGACAGAAGTCTATCAGCAGAGAAGCAGTGCTTAATGCAGCACAGTTCCACTGAGCATGCAGAATAAGCCATTTGTAAATGGAAAGAAAGCCAGCAACAGACAAATGATGTTAGAGGACCTAAAATGAGACAAATGGAATAGGCTAAAGAACCTTATAAGAATGTACAGGAGGCGACATTCACAGATAGACAAGATGAAAAGGCAGAGGGCTATGTACCAGATGAAGGAACAAGATAAAACCCCAGAAAAACAACTAAATGAAGTGGAGATAGGCAACCTTCCAGAAAAAGAATTCAGAATAATGATAGTGAAGATGATCCAGGACCTCAGAAAAAGAATGGAGGCAAAGATCGAGAAGATGCAAGAAATGTTTAACAAAGGCCTAGAAGAATTAAAGAACAAACAAACAGAGATGAACAATACAATAACTGAAATGGGAACTACACTAGAAGGAATCAATAGCAGAATAACTGAGGCAGAAGAATGGATACGTGACCTGGAAGACAGAATGGTGGAATTCACTGCTGTGGAACAGAATAAAGACAAAAGAATGAAAAGAAATGAAGACAGCCTAAGAGACCACTGGGACAACATTAAATGCAACAACATTCGCATTATAGGGGTCCCAGAAGGAGAAGAGAAAGGACCCAAGAAAATACTTGAAGAGATTATAGTCAAAAACTTCCCTAACATGGGAAAGGAAATAGCCACCCAAGTCCAGGAAGCGCAGCGAGTCCCATACAGTATAAACTGAAGGAGAAACACACCAAGACACATAGTAATCAAATTGGCAAAAATTAAAGACAAAGAAAAATTATTGAAAGCAGCAAGGGAAAAACGACAAATAACATACAACGGGAATCCCATAAGGTTAACAGCTGATTTCTCAGCAGAAACTCTACAAGCCAGAAGGGAGTGGCTTGTACAGAAACTCTACAAGCCAGAAGGGAGTGATATACTTAAAGTGATGAAAGGGAAGAACCTACAACCAAGATCACTCTACCCGGCAAGGATCTCATTCAGATTTGATGGAGAAATCAAAAGCTTTACAGACAAGCAAAAGCTAAGAGAATTCAGCACCACCAAACCAGCTCTACAACAAATGCTAAAGGAACTTCCCTAAGTGGGAAACACAAGAGAAGAAAAGGACCTACGAAAACAAAACAATTAAGAAAATGGTCATAGGAACATACATATCAATAATTACCTTAGACGTGAATGGATTAAATGCTCCAACCAAAAGACACAGGCTTGCTGAATGGATACAAAAACAAGACCCATATATATGCGGTATACAAGAGACCCACTTCAGACCTAGGGACACATACAGACTGAAACTGAGGAGATGGAAAAAGATATTCCATGCAAATGGAAATCAAAAGAAAGCTGGAGTAGCAATACTCATATCAGATAAAATAGACTTTAAAATAAAGAATGTTACAAGAGACAAGGAAGGACACTACATAATGATCAAGGGATCAATCCAAGAAGAAGATATAACAATTATAAATACATATGCACCCAACATAGGAGCACCTCAATCCATAAGGCAACTGCTAACAGCTATAAAAGAGGAAATCAATAGTAACACAACAATAGTGGGGGAATTTAACACCTCACTTACACCAATGGACAGATCATCCAAATTGAAAATAAATAAGGAAACAGAAGCTTTAAATGACACAATAGAACAGATAGATTTAATTGATATTTATAGGACATTCCATCCAAAAACAGCAGATTACACTTTTTTCTCAAGTGTACATGGAACATTCTCCAGGATAGATCACATCTTGGGTCACAAATTAAGCCTCAGAAAATTGAAATCATATCAAGCATCCTTTCTGAGCACAATGCTATGAGATTAGAAATGAATTACAGGGAAAAAAATGTAAAAAACACAAACACGTGGAGGCTAAACAATACGTTACTAAATAACCAAGAGATCACTGAAGAAATCAAAGAGGAAATCAAAAAATACCTAGAGACAAATGATAATGAAAACACGATGATCCAAAACCTATGGGATGTGGCAAAAGCAGTTCTAAGAGGGAAGTTTATAGCTATACAAGCCTACCTTAAGAAACAAGAAAAGTCTCAAATAAACAAACTAACCTTACACCTAAAGGAACTAGAGAAAGAACAACAAACAAAACCGAAAGTGAGCAGAAGGAAAGAAATCATAAAGATCAGAGCAGAAATAAATGAAATAGAAACAAAGAAAACAATAACAAAGATCAATAAAACTAAAAGCTGGTTCTTTGAGAAAAGAAATAAAATTGATTAACCATTGGCCAGACTCATCAAGAAAAAGAGGGAGAGGACTCAAATCAATAAAATTACACATGAAAAAGGAGAAGTTACAACAGACACCACAGAAATACAAAGCATCCTAAGAGACTACTACAAGCAACACTATGCCAATAAAATGGACAACCTGGAAGAAATGGATGAATTCTTAGAAAGGTATAACCTTCCAAGACTGAACCAGGAAGAAATAGAAAATATGAACAGACCAATCACAAGTAATGAAACTGAAACTGTGATTAAAAATCTTTCAACAAACAAAAGTGCAGGACCAGAAGGCTTCACAGGTGAATTCTATCAAACATTTAGAGAAGAGCTAACACCCATCCTTCTCAAACTCTTCCAAAAAATTGCAGAGGAAGGAACACTCTCAAACTCATTCTATGAGGCCACCATCACCCTGATACCAAAACCAGACAAAGATACTACAAAAAAAGAAAATTAGGGCTTCCCTGGTGGCGCACTGGTTGAGAGTCCGCCTGCCAATGCAGGGGACGCGGGTTCGTGCCCCGGTCCGGGAGGATCCCACATGCCACAGAGCAGCTGAGCCCGTGAGCCATGGCCGCTGAGCCTGCACGTCCGGAGCCTGTGCTCTGGAACGGGAGAGGCCACAACAGTGAGAGGCCCACATACCGCAAAAAAAAAAAAAAAGAAAATTACAGACCAGTAGCACTGATGAACATAGATGCAAAAATCCTCAACAAAATACTAGCAAACTGAATCCAACAACACCTTAAAAGGATCATACACCATGATCAAGTGGGATTTATCCCAAGAATGCAAGGATTCTTCAATATACACAAATCAATCAATGTGATACACAATAGTAACAAATTGAAGAATAAAAACCATATGATCAACTCAATAGATGCAGAAAAAACCTTTGACAAAATTCAACATCCATTTATGATAAAAACTCTCCAGAAAGTGGGCATAGACGAAACCTACCTCAACATAATAAAGGTCATATATGACAAACCGACAGCAAACATCATTCTCAATGGTGAAAAACTGAAAGAATTTCCTCTAAGATCAGGAAGAAGACAAGGATGTCCACTCTCACCACTATTATTCAACATAGTTTTGGAAGTCCTAGCCGCGGCAATCAGAGAAGAAAAAGAAATAAAAGGAATACAAATTGGAAAAGAAGCAGTAAAACTGTCACTGTTTGCAGATGACATGATACTATACATAGAGAATCCTAAAGATGCCACCAGAAAACTACTAGAGCTAATCAATGAATTTGGTAAAGTTGCAGGATACAAAATTAATGCACAGAAATCTCTTGCATTCCTATACACTAATGATGAAAAATCTGAAAGGGAAATTAAGGAAACACTCCCATTTACCACTGCAACAAAAAGAATAAAATACCTAGGAATAAACCTACCTAGGGAGACAAAAGCCCTGTATGCAGAAAACTATAAGACAATGATGAAAGAAATTAAAGATGATACCAACAGATGGAGAGTTATACCATGTTCTTGGATTGGAAGAATCAATATTGTGAAAATGACTATACTACCCAAAGCAATCTACAGATTCAATGCAATCCCTATCAAATTACCAATGACATTTTTTATGGAACTAGAACAAAAAATCTTAAAATTTGTATGGAGACACAAAAGACCCCAAATAGCCAAAGCAGTCTTGAGGGCTGGAGGAATCAGACTCCCTGACTTCAGACTATACTACAAAGCTACAGTAATCAAGACAATATGGAACTGGCACAAAAACAGAAACATAGATCAATGGAACAAGATAGAAAACCCAGAGATAAACCCACACACCTATGGTCACCTAATCTATGACAAAGGAGACAAGGATATACAATGGAGAAAAGACAGTCTCTTCAATAAGTGGTGCTGGGAAAACTGGAAAAACTACATGTAAAAGAAGGAAATTAGAACACTCCCTAACACCATACACAAAAAGAAACTCAAAATGGATTAGAGACCTAAATGTAAGACCAGACACTATAAAACTCTTAGAGGAAAACATAGGAAAGACACACTTTGACATAAATCACAGCAAGATCTTTTGTGATCCACCTCTTAGAGTAATGGAAATAAAAACAAAAATAAACAAATGGGACCTAATGAAACTTCCAAGCTTTTGCACAGCAAAGGAAACCATAAACAAGACGAAAAGACAACCCTCAGAATGGGAGAAAATATTTGCAAACAAATCAATGGACAAAGGATTAATCTCCAAAACACCTCATGCAGCTCAATATTAAAGAAACAAACAACCCAATCCAAATATGGGCAGAAGACCTAAATAGACATTTCTCCAAAGAAAACATACAGATGGCCAAGAAGCACATGAAAAGCTGCTCAACATCACTAATTATTAGAGAAATGTAAATCAAAACTACAATGTGGTATCACCTCACACCAGTTAGAATGGGCATCATCAGAAAATCTGCAAACAACAAATGCTGGAGAGGGTGTGGAGAAAAGGGAACCCTCTTGCACTGTTGGTGGGAATGTAAATTGATACAGCCACTATGGAGAACAGTATGGAGGTTCCTTAAAAAACTAAAAATAGGACTACCATATGATCCAGCAATCCCACTACTGGGCATATACCCAGAGAAAACCAGAATTCCAAAAGACAAATGCACCCCAATATTCACTGCAGTACTATTTACAATAGCCAGGTCATGGAAGTAACCTAAATGCCCATCGACAGATGAATGGATAAAGAAGATGTGGTACATATATACAATGGAATATTACTCAGCCATAAAAGGAATGAAATTGGGTCATTTGTTAAGATGTGGATGGATCTAGAGACTGTCATACAGAGTGAAGTAAGTCAGAAAGAGAAAAACAAATATCGTATGTTAACGCATGTATGTGGAACCTAAAAAAATGGTACAGATGAACCAGTTTGCAGGGCAGAAATTGAGACACAGATGTAGAGAACAAACGTATGGACACCAAGAGGGGAAAGCGTGGGGGGATGGGGATGGTGGTGTGATGAATTGGGTGATTGGGATTGACATGTATACACTGATGTGTATAAAATTGATGACTGGGGCTTCCCTGATGGCGCAGTGGTTGAGAGTCTGCCTGCCGATGCAGGGGACACGGGTTCGTGTCCTGGTCTGGGAGGATCCCACATGCCGCGGAGTGGCTGGGCCCTTGAGCCATGGCCGCTGGGCCTGCGCCTCCGGAGCCTGTGCTCCGCAACGGGAGGGGCCACAGCAGTGAGAGGCCCACGTACCGCAAAAAAAAAAAAAAAAAAAAAAAAAAAAAAAAAAAAAAAAAAAAAAAAATTGATGACTAATAAGAACCTGCTGTATAAAAAAATAAATAAAATAAAATTTAAAAATTAAAAAAAAAAGAATGTACAGGAGGCAACACAAATAACGGAGAATGGGCAAGCCTCCTGAGAATGACTGACAGGCTCCTGAAGCCTCAAAGATGTAAGAAGATGAAGCCAATCTACAGTGCCTCTGTGTGCCTAGCACAAGTCCTGGGAAATGCAGAATGGGCACCATCTTCAAGAGGTTCCCAGTCTCGTTGGGATGATCAGACAAATCATTATTGCTCACATTTGAAAAGCCAGAACCTTTAGCCTCTTTCCAACCACTGATATCAGCAATAGCTTCAACCAGATCATGAGCCTCAAATATGAAAGGAAACGTACATTTCCTCAAATAAAGTGAGGACTGATTTTCACAGACCCAGATGAACATTAGTCCTGACTTATGACTCAGAATTGCTGACACCTGCATCCTGGGTTGCACTGTGGTTCCAAAGACAGATTTTGGTTCCAAAGACAGGATTTTTGAGACAAACTATTGGAGGACGGACAGAGGGAACGAAAAGTGCCCACCAAACTGAGAAGGCATCTTGAGACTGAAAAATGAGGCAGGCAGCTCTGTATAATCAATGGATCAGTTTATCATAGGTAACTTACTCAGAGGGTGGGATCTGGATTGGGTGGACAACAATCCAGAAGCATTTGCAGCTGCACTTCCCACCACCAAGGGGCCATTGGGACAATTTTATAGTGCTTGGGAGTAGGTGCTTGGAAACAGGGCATACACTCCCAAGCCAAGATTTATGAATGGGTAAGTAGTCTCGTGGGTGCCGGGAATACATCAGGGGAGGGTTTTCATCATTGTCTGGGGACTAACAGAGCATAGAGGCTCCCTGGTCCTAATGATTATTAAACAATGTCTATTAACTACAAAGCCCTTGATGACAGAGAAGTGAGTCACTGCACAGTACAGTCCTGGGTAGGGTCAGTGGAAGGACAGGAGAAACTGTAAGGGTCCATGATGGTGCCAGTTATGCTAACAGCCATACACAAACATTACATTGCAGTTACATGGAAGAATGATTCTTTCTTCATGCCCTCCCTAGCAGATGGAGCTGGATTATATGGCCTTAACTTTGCCCACTAAATGCTCGTGCCAGGGGATATGCCCTCCACCCCTCAGCTTACATGGGTTTCAATCCCCTGCTTAGACTGCAGAACAAATTCAGCTTCCTTTAGCGCTTCCCAACCCGCACTGTAAAATGCTCTGCCTCCTTATTCACTCCTGGTTCCCTCTTTTTTTCATTGTCTCCACCAGGAGTGACTCATGATTCATACAAAGTCAAAATTCTCATAGCTCCCGGGGACAGAGAGGAAATCTGCTGAGTAAGTTCAGTTGCTTCAAAGTGAATTGTGTACATTAGAAAAATCGTTGCTGGAGAATGGACTCTGGATCCCTCACATCTGGCCCTTGCAAGGAAGGGGGACAGGACGGGGGTGGAAGAAATCCTGGTGGAAAGGTCTGTGCTTAGACATGGCAGCTCCCAGGCCTGGTCCCGACCACTGGACCACTGCCTTCTGTGTCTCAGGACAGGACTCCTGCCCACCCGACCTCAAGCAGGTCCATCTTGGGGAAGCAGAGGGCCAACTGGTAAAGAAGCCACAGCTGACAACCCCTTCTCACCCCCAGCTCCAACAGTATAAAAACAAGTTTTCCTTCATGGCCAACCTTAGGAGGTCTGGTTTTAGATAAAAGGAGAAAAACTTGCTCATCCAAACTCTCTTCCAACTTCTCCATCTAAGTATCTTGCAAGAGGCATCTAAGATCACCTTCACCAACTTCCCCTTTTGCTGGGATTGACCTCTTACCTTCACCTGTGTAAGAACAAATATAAGCTGGTACAGAGGTTGAGGAAGCCGACAGAGCAAAGCTTCCTGGGCTTAGATGGGCGTCACCTGGGGTGGCTTTGGTCTTAGGGGTGAGTCTGTTTGGGGCCCTCCAAGCAGTGAAACAATGCCCAATGGAGTCTGAGAGTTTCTGAATCAGAGGAGAATCAAAGAGCCTTCCTGTAACTAGGACTATGGTTTCTGGTCAATGCATTATAGTATATTTTATGATAAAAAAAGAACAGCTATTCCTCGGGGAACCTGAGATTTTTAAGCATGCCACATAGGTTACAGCAGAATATTTTTTTTATTCAGTAAATATTAAACTGTTAACTGATAAATATACAACAATGACAATGAAAACGGAAGACAAATTGGACTCACGTTTCTCCAGGGCTGGATTCCTAGGAGACAATACTCTTCTCTTTCTGCTTCTTTCCTGAATAAAAACACAGCATAAAGTTCTGACTACAAATTTCTTTAAGAGAGATCTTGTGAGTTCTGCAAGAGCAAGAGCCTAGAAAAAAACAGGGTCATGAACATCAAGGTCCAGACACAGGAGAAGAAAGAGGAGACTGTCTAGCTTCACTGTCCCTCCTAGCAGGACCGGTACAAAGGAGGGTCAGCTGCAAAGTTTCCTAAGACTGCTTCCCCTGGGAAACCCTTCACTTCTGTCTCCTGGAAGCACGCAGAGGAGGAAACACTCTTCTGTGGCTTTAATTCTGCAAAAGCTTCGAGTCTGATAGGAAATCACCTACACCTGATTAGCAAGGCTCAAAGGCAAGGGAAGGAGAGA
>NW_006779491.1:886403-922672 GCF_000442215.2 Lipotes vexillifer | reverse complement strand
GGAAAGAGGATCTACTGGGAAAACATAATACAAATACAGAGAAGCCAACACAGGTCCATTACAGGCTCTACAAAACGGTCCCTGCTGTCTTCAAAATGAGGAAAGTCAACAACATTCCAAGAACAGTCAGAGGGGAATCCTGCTGCCCAATAACGAGGGAACGAAGCCAACAACTTCAAATTATAATCCTCATCATTTAAACTGTAAATAGAAGTGGATAGGGACTTCCCTGGTGGCGCAGTGGTTAAGAATCCACCTGCCAATGCAGGGGACATGGGTTCGAGCCCTGGTCCGGGAAGACCTCACATGCCGCAGAGCAACTAAGGCCATGCGCCACTACTACTGAGCCTGCGCTCTAGAGCCCGGGTGCCGCACCTACTGAAGCATACACACCTAGAGCCCATGCTCCACAACAGGCCACCGCAATGAGAAGCCCGAGCACCGCAACGAAGAGCAGCCCCCATCTGTCACAACTAGAGAAAGCCTGCACGCAGCAACGAAAACCCAAAGAAAAAAAAAAAAAAAAAAAAAAAAGTGGATAAAGGTGCTAAATCTCAGAAGAAAAAAAGAGATAAAAAGAAATAGTTAAGAACAAGCGGCAAGAAAAAGCAAAGTAGAGGTTGACGAAGGAGGCCAGAATGGAAATAAATCATTTGGAAGGTTCGAATACAGTCCTCACTGAACTCAGAAAGGGTTCGGTGTACGCTTCTCTCAGCGGAGTCACATAGGATAATACTCCTGTGAAGGAGGAAGAGTGCAAAGTGTACTCAAAGCCTCGTACCTGAGCATGCAAGTCTAGCGTTTCTTTCCCACTCCGCTGAGCACGACTGGCTTCTGCAGGTGTTCCGAATCCCACTCCCCTGCAGGCCAGCGAGAGCTGCACCCTAGCAAACCTCCCCGGAAGCTGCTCTCTTAAGGAGAGCCCACTGCCCAGAATGGCATGACAAGAAAAGGAATATTTCCAATTTGCTTCTTTAATAGAGTTTATTCTTGATCCATTGGTTTAATTATAAAGGCCTGCTCTATTTCTCTTCTAATTTAGAATTCATACTTTGTTACTGGCCTTTTTTTTTTTTTAAATTGGGCATGTATTAGATCATGTGAAAATTTAAGACATCCCTTGTTTCACCAGCATGAAAATGACAAGGCTCTGATCGTTATTATATTGAAATCCTACCTGGTAGTTTTAATAAAATATAGAAATCTAATGTATATTCTTCCCTAACTTGTAGTTCAATGCCAAAAATTAACTCCAAATGAATCAAGACCTAAACACAAAAGCTAAAACTATAAGACTTCTAAAACACAGGAGGAAAATTGCACATCTGTGGTAGGCAGCCTCTAAAATGGCCCCTAGTGGGAATTCCCTGGTGGTCCAGTGTTTAGGACTCTGTGCTTCCACTGCAGGGGGGCCTGGGTTCCATTTCTGGTCAGGGAACTAAGATCCCACAAGCCACACAGTGAGGCCAAAACACAAAAATTCCAAAAAACCTAGTGAACCGACTTCCTGCTATTCCAACCCATCTGTAACCCCCTACCCTTGAGAGTGAGCTGGGTATAGTGACTCTCTTCCAGTGAATAGAGTGAGGCAGAGGTGATAGGATATCACTTGCAAAATTAGACTGACACAAATGAGTGTGTGTATAACTGTGAGGTCTGAACAAGCTCTATGGATTGTGCCAATGTCAGTTCCTTGGGATGTTGTCTTTGGGGGAAGGGACATGGAGGAAGGAAGAACACATGAGATTTCCCTGTATATTTCTTTGCAGCCTTCTGTGAATCCATAATTATTTCTAATTAAAAAATATTATAAAAGTGGGGTTTTTTTATAGTGAGTTAATCTCAGGGAATTCCCTGGCAGTCCAGTGGTTAGGACTCGGCACTTTCACTGCTGGGGCCTGGGTTCAATCTCTGGTCGGGGAACTAAGATCCTGCAAGCCACACAGTGAGGCCAAAAAATAAAATAAAATAATAAAATAAAGTGAGTTAATCTCAAAAAAGGAAAAAAAAAAAGGAATGTGGCTTCCATCTTGCCCCAGCACCCCCACTGCTTGCTCTGGGGTAAGGCAGCTACCATGTTGGTAGCTGCCCAATGAGAGGCCCATGTGGCAGAACTGAGGGGACGTCCAGCAAACAGCCAGTGAGGAACTAAGGACCTCAGTCCAACAACCCTCAAGGAACTAAATCCTGCCAATAACCAGGTGAGTGCTCTAGGAAGCAGATCCTCCCCCAATAAAGTGTTCAGATAAGTTGACCTTGGCCAACTGCAACCTCTTAAGAGACCCTAAACCAGAACCACCCAGCTAAGCTGCTCCCAGATTTCTGACCCACAGAAAGTGAGAAAATAAACGTTTGTCATTTTAAGCTGCTGAGTTTTGGGATAATTTATTATGCAGCAATAGATACTAATAGAACAACATTAAGGTAGGCAAAATTTTCTCAAATAAAACCCAAACAGCATGAATAATAAAAGGAAAAAAGTGATAAATTGGAGTTCATCAAAATTAAAAACTTCTGCTTTTCAAAAGACACCATTATGGCGGGGGCGGGGGAGAAAGAAAGAAAAAAAGGCAAGTCGCAGAATGGGAGAAAGTATTCACAATACATATATTTGATAGAGGACTTGTATCTAGAATAAAGAACTCTTACAACTCAATAAAACAAACAACCCATTAAAATATAAGCAATAGATATTTCAAAAAAGATGTGCAAATGAACTCAAAAGAATAACAAAAATAGAAAAGACTGACAATACCATGTATTGGTGAGGATATGGAACAACTGGAACTCTTATACATTGCTGGTGGGGATGTAAAATGGTACAACCACTGTGGAAAACAGTTTGGCAGTTCCTTACGAAATTAAACATTTACCTACCGTAAGAGTCAGCAATCCCACTCCTGGAGATTTATTCAAGTGAAATGAAAACATATTCAGGGGACTTCCCTGGTGGAGCAGTGGTTAAGAATCCGCCTGCCAATGCAGGGGACATGGATTCGAGCCCTGGTCTGGGAAGATCCCACATGCCGGGGAGCAACTAAGCTCATGAACCACAATTACCGAAACCCGAGTGCCTAGAGCCCTGTGCTCCACAACAAGAGAAGCCACCGCAATGAGAAGCCCGCACACCGCAACAAAGAGTAGCCCCCACTCGCTGCAACTGGAGAAAGTCCGCGAGCAGCAAGGAAGACGCAACATAGGCAAAAATTAATTAATTAATTTAAAATATATATTTTAAAAAAAGAAGCAGCTAAGGGATGGGACTTCCTTGGTGGTCCAGTGGTGAAGATTCCACACTTCCAATGCAGGGGGCAGGGGTGTGATCCATGGCTGGGGAACTAAGATACCACGTGCCGTGTGGTGTGGCCAATAAATAAATAAATAAATAAATAGATGTATGTAAAAAAACAAAAAACCTATTCAAAGCAGCTTTACTCATGATAGCCCCAAACTAGAATGACCACCAACAGACAAATGGATAAACACAGTGTGTTACATCCCTAGAACAGAACAATACTCAGCAATAAAAAGATATGAATTACTAATGATGCTGTAACATGAATAAATATAGAAAACATTACATTGACCAGAAGAAGCCAGACACAAGAGTACGTACAATATGATTCTATTTATATGAAATCCTAGAAAATACAAACAAATGCTATTATGACAAAAATCAGGCCAGTAGGGCTAGGAGGGGGGGGGGGGGTCTGACTGCAAAGAGGCCCTAGGAAACTTAAGGGTGATGGAAGTGTTTTATTGTGGTGGTGATTATAAGTGTGTACAACATTGTCAAAATTCATCAAAATGTACACCTAAAATGGGTAAATATTATTGCATTAAACTATACATCAATAAAACATTAGCTTAAAAAGTTATTAGGCATGTATCAAATAAACTGAAAACTTAAAACGTCCTGACTACTTTGTTTTCCAACATGAAAGTGACAGGACTATGATCATTATATTGAAAACACACCAGGCAGTTGTAATAACATATAGAAATCCTGGATTTAATTTTTCTTCCCTGATCCTCATTGCAATACCGGTCAGTCAAATATTTAAAGAGTAAACACAACGTGCAAGTCACATATAAAGAAAACATAGTACATAAGTTTAATAAATAGAAGAATTATTTATTTAATTCCCAGCTTGAAGCTCTACCTTTACAACAATGTATCTGGTAAGTACATATTTAAAATTCTAGTTCTAATGGTAAAGAAGTTGATGAAGTCAGACACTGCAACTCTAAATTCTGGAGATTTTCCTACTCTTGTACTATTGACTCCCCTATGTAGGATTGCATCATTCATTCATGCTGTTTGGTAACAGGCAGCATTGGGATAAAACAAGTGAAAACCATTCAAAAGTGAAAACCATTCAAAAGTAAACGGATGAAAAAAAAGCCTTGGAATCCCATGAAATATTTTATCTATCCCGATTAAGGAAAATTAATGTAGAATCACAGAGGCCCTGGGTGTAGGCCAGGCAGACCGGTAATCAGAAAGTTGGGCACACGGAGAGATAAACACATGCCCAGACTTACCCGGGCGCTGCTGCTAGTTCCTGGGCCGCTGCCACCGCCTCCAGGTCTCCCGCGGCTGTAACCGCCCGACTGCAGTGGGGCCGAGGGCTGGCTTCGACGTGGAGTCGCAGAGTTCCGAGGGAGGTGACCTGTGTAGACCCGCAGAGCCTTTACCAAACAATCATGAGATCTGCTGATAAGTGCGGTGGCTTCTGGCCGGGTTTGCATGCGCTTTACTAAACTGGAGCCCGCAGACCTCCGCTCTGCAGGGCCGGGCAGCCCTTGGCCCCGCCCCCGAAGGAGGGACTCCCTGAGCCCGCCCCCTCCTCCCTCCGGGGGCTCAGCGCTGGCAGATCTACACTTGAACTCCGCGGTGGACGCTATCCCGCAAAGCCTCGGGCCACACCACCTCTACTTTGCGGAGGAGGAACAAAAGAGCTTGCGTGCTACCCAAGCGCTCCCCACCGCCACCACCACTTGGGATAAGAGTACGTGAGAGGAGCGAGTCTGCATATAGTTGTTAATTGTGGGGAGTAGTTAATCCTGGGGAGTAAAAGGAATGAAGAATTTACCTTTCTACTTTATTTGGTTTCCAAGATATAGAGAACAGACTTGTAGTTGCCAAGGGGGAGGGTGGGTGGGGGAGGGAAGGATTGGGAGTTTGGGGTTAGCAGATGCAAACTATTATATATAGAATGGATAAACAACAAGGTTCTACTGTGTAGCACAGAGAACTATATTCAATATCCTGTGATAAATCATAATGGAAAACATGAAAAAGAATATATACATATATATACAACTGAATCATGTTGCTGTACAGCAGAAATTAACACATTATGTATCAATTATACTTCAATAAAATTTTAAAATATATTTAAAGTAACTTCTCTTAGGTCATAATAGTTGCTTGGAAGAATAAATTCTGATAATTTAAAAAATGGTGTAAATCTATATCTATTGACAAAGAAGAACTTTGGGACATATTATTGAATAAAAATGCAGAATACAAAACAGCATATATAGTATGAGCTTATTCTTATAAATCTGTGTATAACTGAGAGACGTTTGGAATGTTTACCAAAATGTTGAGTAGTTGCCTCCCGATGGTTTTCATCCTTCCTTGTACTCTTTTGTATGACTTGAACTTTCTACATGATTATGCATTATGTATTATCTTTGGCATTAGGGAAAATATACAGCTATCTTTATAATGGAGAAAAATGGGGAAATTTTACATTACAAAGTAATATGATTATGATATAGGTACTGCAGTTATGTATGACTGAATGTCCGCCCCCCACTCCATAAATTATATAAAGCAACAGGGAAATATAGGAAGGAAAAAAAAACCATGAAAATCCCATATTCCGCAATACTAGGAGGCAAAGAGTAGCGGGAGACTACAAGACCTGAGAAAGGGTTACCAAGAGCAGCTGAGATTGGGCAGAGGTTGCATGGCAAGAGACTCCTGGAGTGTTTAAGGGAAACAGCAGCAGCAGATCCCAGAAAACACCAGCAAAAACAGGCTCCCAGAGGGTGAGAAAATAGATTCACTGAGGATGAGAAGTTCATGCGAAAGTGAAAATGTTTGTTGTTCTAAACAATCAGAGCAGAAGTAGAGATAAAAGGAACTGAGGTTGGGTTAAAGGTATAGGGAACATAGTAGAAAGAGGAGGTACAGAATGTCCAAAAGAATGTCTGGGAAACTCAGATATGAAAATCTAAGAAAGTAGATAAAGAGCTCACCTAAAATGCAGGGGCTATGTTTCCTGTGTGCAATGACTAGTGATGATGCCAGAGAGCACAGGTCTGGGGCAAAAGCCCTGTTTAGAACAGAGAAGCAAAGAAAGCAGGGCTACACAAAAACTACAAAAAGGGCCACATTGAATGAGACAGTCTGTGGCAGCTGAAAACCTTTGCACTGTGAAGTCTGGAAAACTACCTTGGTCTCCCTTGCCCTTCCTTCACAGAAGACACTTGAAAATGGTTGGAAAACACAATTCATTTAATAATGGATTAAAAAACGCAAGAAGAAAGGTAAGCTGGGACGAAGTGAGAGGGTGGCATGGACATGTATACACTACCAAATGTAAAATAGATAGCTAGTGAGAAGCAGTCGCGTAGCACAGGGAGATCAGCTCGGTGCTTTGTGACCACCTAGAGGGGTGGGATAGGGAGAGTGGGAGGGAGACGCAAGAGGGAGGGGATATGGACATATATGTATACGTATAGCTGATTCACTTTGTGATACAGCAGAAAATAACACACCACTGTAAAGCGATTATACTCCAACAAAGATGTTAAAAAAAAAAGAAAGAAGAAAGTGACAAACACCTTTGTTATGAGATGAACTGTGCATCCCAGAAGTTTGTATGCTGACGCCTAGTACCTCAGAATGTGACTCTATTTGGAGATAAGGTCTTTAAAGAAATGATTAATTTAAAATGAGTTCTTTAGATTGAGCCCTAAACTAATCTGACTGGGGTCCTAATAAAAAGAGAAAATTTGGACGCCAGAAATGCAAGTGTGCACAGAACAAAAACTATGTGAGGCCACAGTGAGAAGGCAGCCATCTGCAAGCCAAGGAGAGTGGCCTCAGAAGAAACCAAACCTGCCGACACCTTGATCTTGGACTTCTAGGCTGCAGAGCTTTGAGGGAAAAAAATTATATTTTTTAAGCCGCCCAGTCTGTGGTATTTTGTTATGCAGTCTAATGCAACCTTTCATACAAAATTACTATTAAAATGGTAGAAAAGAGCAGATAATCTTACCTGTAGACAAAAAATACACACTAGAAAACTGTTGGCCACAGAAGAAATGAAAGCTGTGACTGAGTATACATTCTGCCTTGATATTTAAAAACACAATGGGACTTCCCTGGTGGTACAGCAACGAAGACCTATGCAGCCAAAAATTAATTAATTAATTAATTTTTAAAAAAGACAAATCATGAACTGAGAAAAAAATATTTGCAGAACTAATTTCCCTAATATAAAAAGAAGTCCTAGAAAAAAGAACAAGACCAATAATCCATAGAAAAATGAGAGAAGATGTACAGTCAGTGCTCAGATAAAGAAAAACAAGTGGCTTTAAAACATAGGAAAGAAGCTCAATTTCACTTACATGAAATACAAATTAAAACTATACTGAATGGGGCTTCCCTGGTGGTGCAGTGGTTGAGAGTCCACCTGCCGATGCAGAGGACATGGGTTCGTGCCCCGGTCCGGGAAGATCCCACATGCTGCAGAGTGGCTGGGCCCGTAAGCCATGGCCACTGAGCCTGCGCATCCGGAGCCTGTGCTCCGCAACAGGAGAGGCCACAACAGTGAGAGGCCCGTGTACCGCAAAAAACAAAACAAAACAAAAACTATACTGAATGATTTCTCACTGTTGTATAAAGAAGTTACAAATAAGGAAAGCAGAAGCACTAGAGTGAACCTTGTGGTATTGGATTAGAATTGAAAGTATGAGTATAAATGGATGGTTTTTGTATATATGCAGACTGATATAGACGTGTATGTGTTCATACAAATATTCTGCTGAGAGGGTCTAGTGGCAATGACACCCTAGTAGCAGTAAGTATACCTAGCATCCAGATATTACTTTCCAAATACGATTAACCAATAAGAAGTCCAGAGCTCTTTGGAGAAACGGCTGGTTTCATGGCTGGAGCTAAGAAAATACAAGATGCATTTGGAACATTTTATACTGTGCTGCCAGAAAGTAAAGTGCTCAGAAAATGATGGGGACAAGTCAAAAAACAAAAGAGCCAACTTGAAGAGCTCCTAATTTGAGGATCAAAATAAAGACTATAACTGACTACAATCTAAGAATAAAACAAGAATCCTTGAGACAAGGGGAGAAGGGAAAGATCTTCCTTACAGTAGAATTCCAATTAACATAAATATATAAAGAATGATCAAAATATGATAAAGGAGGCAAGAATATACAATGGAGAAAAGACAGCCTCTTCAATAAGCGGTGCTGGGAAAACTGGACAGCTACATGTAAAAGAGTGAAATTAGAACACTCCCTTAACACCATACACAAAAATAAACTCAAAATGGATTAAAGACCTAAATGTAAGGCCAGACACTGCAAAACTCTTAGAGGAAAATATAGGCAGAGCAATCTATGACATAAATCACAGCAAGATTCTTTTTGACCCACCTCCTAGAGAAATGGAAATAAAAACAAAAATAAACAAATGGGACCTAATGAAACTTAAAAGCTTTTGCATAGCAAAGGAAACCATAAACAAGATGAAAAGACAACCCTCAGAATGGGAGAAAATATTTGCAAATGAAGCAACTGACAAAGGATTAATCTCCAAAATATACAAGCAGCTCATGCAGCTCAATATCAAAAAAACAAACAGCCCAATCCAAAAATGGGCAGCAGACCTAAACAGACATTTCTCCAAAGAACATATACAGATTGCCAACAAACACATGAAAGGATGCTCAACATCATTAATCATTAGAGAAATGCAAATCAAAACCACAATAAGGCCCAGGACCAGATGGCTTCACAGGCGAATTCTATCAAACATTTAGAGAAGAGCTAACACCTATCCTTCTCAAACTCTTCCAAAATATAGCAGAGGGAGGAACACTCACAAACTCATTCTACGAGGCCAACATCACCTTGATACCAAAACCAGACAAGGATGTCACAAAGAAAACTACAGGCCAATATCACTGATGAACACAGACGCAAAAATCCTCAACAAAATACTAGCAAACAGAATCCAACAGCACATTAAAAGGATCATACAGCATGATCAAGTGGGGTTTATTCCAGGAATGCAAGGATTCTTCAATATACGCAAATCAATCAATGTGATACACCATATTAACAAATTGAAGGAGAAAAACCATATGATCATCTCAATAGATGCAGAGAAAGCTTTTGACATAATTCAACACCCATTTATGATAAAAAACCCTGCAGAAAGTAGGCATAGAGGGAACTTTCCTCAACATTATAAAGGCCATGTATGACAAACCCACAGCCAACATCAACCTCAATGGTGAAAAACTGAAAGCATTTCCACTAAGATCAGGAACAAGACAAGGTTGCCCACTCTCACCACTCTTATTCAACATAGTTTTGGAAGTTTTAGCCACAGCAATCAGAGAAGAAAAGGAAATAAAAGGAATCCAAATCGGAAAAGAAGAAGTAAAGCTGTCACTGTTTGCAGATGACATGATACTATACATAGAGAATCCTAAAGATGCTACCAGAAAACTACTAGAGCTAATCAATGAATTTGGTAAAGTAGCAGGATACAAAATTAATGCACAGAAATCTCTGGCATTCCTATATACTAATGATGAAAAATCTGAAAGTGAAATCAAGAAAACACTCCCATTTACCATTGCAACAAAAAGAATAAAATATCTAGGAATAAACCTACCTAAGGAGACAAAAGACCTGTATGCAGAAAATTATAAGACACTGATGAAAGAAATTAAAGATGATACAAACAGATGGAGAGATATACCATGTTCTTGGATTGGAAGAATCAACATTGTGAAAATGACTCTACTACCCAAAGCAATCTATAGATTCAATGCAATCCCTATCAAACTACCACTGGCATTTTTCACAGAACTAGAACAAAAAATTTCACAATTTGTATGGAAACACAAAAGACCCCGAATAGCCAAAGCAATCTTGAGAACAAAAAATGGAGCTGGAGGAATCAGGCTCCCTGACTTCAGACTATACTACAAAGCTACAGTAATCAAGACAGTATGGTATTGACACCAAAACAGAAATATAGATCAACGGAACAGGATAGAAACCCCAGAGATAAACCCATGCATCTATGTTCACCTTATCTTTGATAAAGGAGGCAAGAATATACTATGGAGAAAAGACAGCCTCTTCAATAAGTGGTGCTGAGAAAACTGGATAGCTACATGTAAAAGGATGAAATTAGAACACTTCCTAACACCATACTCTTCAATAAGTGGTGCTGGGAAAACTGGACAGGTACATGTAAAAGTATGAGATTAGATCACTCCCTAACACCATACACAAAAATAAGCTCAAAATGGATTAAAGACCTAAATGTAAGGCCAGAAACTATCAAACTCTTAGAGGAAAACATAGGCAGAACACTCTATGACATAAATCACAGCAAGATCCTTCTTGACCCATCTCCTAGAGTAATGGAGATAAAAACAAAAATAAACAAATGGGACCTAATGAAACTTCAAAGCTTTTGCACAGCAAAGGAAACCATAAACAAGACCAAAAGACAGCCCTCAGAATGGGAGAAAATATTTGCAAATGAATCAACTGACAAAGGATTAATCTCTAAAATTTACAGGCAGCTCATGCAGCTCAATAACAAAAAAATAAACAACCCAATCCAAAAATGGGCAGAAGACCTAAATAGACATTTCTCCAAAGAAGATATACAGACTGCCAACAAACACATGAAAGAATGCTCAACATCATTAATCATTAGAGAAATGCAAATCAAAACTACAATGAGATATCATCTCACACCAGTCAGAATGGCCATCATCAAAAAATCTAGAAACAATAAATGCTGGAGAGGGTGTGGAGAAAAGGGAACACTCTTGCACTGCTGGTAGGAATGTGAATTGGTACAGCCACTATGGAGAACAGTATGGAGGTTCCTTAAAAAACTACAAATAGAACTACCATATGACCCAGCAATCCCACTACTGGGCATATACCCTGAGAAAACCATAATTCAAAAAGAGTCATGTACCAAAATGTTCATTGCAGCTCTATTTACAATAGCCCGGAGATGGAAACAACCTAAGTGTCCATCATCAGATGAATGGATAAAGAAGATGTGGCACATATATACAATGGAATATTACTCAGCCATAAAAAGAAACAAAATTGAACTATTTGTAATGAGGTGGATAAACCTGGAGTCTGTCATACAGAGTGAAGTAAGTCAGAAAGAGAAAGACAAATACCGTATGCTAACACATATATATGAAATTTAAGGAAAAAAATGTCATGAAGAACCTAGGGGTAAGACAGGAATAAAGACACAGACCTACTAGAGAAAGGGCTTGAATATATGAGGAGGGGGAAGAGTAAGCTGTGACAAAGCGAGAGAGTGGCATGGACATATATACACTACCAAATGTAAAACAGATAGCTAGTGGGAAGCAGCCACGTAGCACAGGGAAATCAGCTCAGTGCTTTGTGTCCACCTAGAGGGGTAGGATAGGGAGGGTGGGAGGGAGATGCAAGAGGGAGGAGATATGGGGATATATGTACATGTATACCGGATTCATTTTGTTATACAGCAGAAACTAACACACCACTGTAAAGTAATTATACTCCAATAAAGATGTTAAAAAAAATGATCAAAATAGAAAATTACTATTTGGCAAACTGTCGGGTCTGAGAGTTAATTTTATCCTACTTACAAACTAGTAAGTTAGCCTGATACCACTTCATAGATGTTGGCCAAAAACAGACTCCTGGATCAGAGACAAAGGAGTTTATCACTTACAGCATAACAAACAGCATAAGCATCATTTTATTTCCATCAGTTCTCCTTGTTCTCGAGTTCCATGGGGGCAACATAATACAGCCCTCATGAAAAGGATTAGTGCTCTTATAAAAGAGATACCACAGAGACCCCCAGCCCCTTCCACTATATGAAGACACAGAAAAAAAGGCACTGGCTGTGAACCAGGAAGAAGACCCTCACCTGCAGGCTGGCACCTTGATCTTGCACTTTCCAGCATCCAGAACAGGAGTATGGCAAGGATGCCCACTTTCACCACTTCTGTTCAACATAGTACTGAAAGTTCTAGCCAGAACAATTAGGCAGGAAAAGAAATAAAAGGCATCCAGATTGGAAATGAAGAAGTAAAATTATCTCTGTTTGCAGATGATATGAGCTCATATGTAGAAAACCCTAAAGACTCCATAAAAAAGCTTTAGAACTAATAAATGAATTTGGCAAAGTAGCAGATTAAAAAGTTAACACGAGGGCTTCTCTGGTGGCGCAGTGGTTGAGAGTCCGCCTGCCGATGCAGGGGACATGGGTTCGTGCCCCAGTCCAGGAAGATCCCACATGCCAAGGAGCGGCTGGGCCCGTGATCCATGGCCGCTGAGCCTGCGCGTCCGGAGCCTGTGCTCCGCAACGGGAGAGACCACAACAGTGAGAGGCCCACATACCGCAAAAAAAAAAAAAAAAAAAAAAAAGTTAACACGAAAAAATCAGTTGCATTTCTATACACCAATAATAAACAATCTGACAAGAAATTACAAAAATAATTCCATTTAAAATAGCACCAAAAAACTTAGGAATTAATTTAACCAAGGAGGTGAGAGACTCATACAATGAAAAGTACAAAATATTGCTGAAGGAAATTAAAAAGGATATAAATAAATGGAACACATCCCATATTCATGGATTAGAAGACTTAATATTGTTAAAATGGCAATACTACCCAAAGCAATCTGTAGATTCAATGCAATCTCTAACAAAATTCCAGTGATATTTTTTGCAGAAATAGAAAAACCTATCCTAAAATTCATATGGAGTCTCAAGGGACCCTGTATATGTCCTAAAACAACCTTGAAGAAGAACAAAAGTGGAAGACTCACGCTTCCTAATTTCAAAACTTACTATAAATCTATGGTAATCAAAACAGTATGAAAAACAAACAAACAAAAAAACAGTATGGTATTGGCATAAAGACAGACATATTGACCAATGGAATAGAATAGAGAGCTCAGAAATAAACATCTATGGTTAAATGATTTTTGACAAGGGTGCCAAGACCATTCAATGGGGGAAACAATCTTTCCAACAAATAGTGCTGGGAAAACTGGATATTCACATGAAAAAGAATGAAGCTGGACCCTGACCTAACACCTTATACAAATATTAATTCAAAATAGGCCAAGGACCTATATGTAAGACCTAAAACAATAAAACTCTTAGAATAAAAAAGACAAAAGCTGCAAAACATTTGATTTGGCAATGATTTCTTGGATATGATACCAACGGCACACATAACAAAATAAAAAACAGACAAATTGGATTTCATGAAAATTTTAAAATGTTGTTCATCAAGAAACAGTATCCACAGAGTAAAAAGGTAACCCACAGAATGAGAGAAAATATTTTCAAATCATATATCTGATAAGGGATTAATATTCAGAATATACAGAGAACTCCTAAAACTCAACAACAACAACAAAAAACAGCCCAATTCAAAAATGGTCAAAGGACTTGAATAGATATTTCTCCAAAGAAGATATACAAATAGCAAATAAGCACATGAAAGGAGTTCAGCATCACTAATCATAAGGGAAATGCAAATCAAAATTACAATGAGATACCCACCTCATACCCATTAGGATGGCTACTGTCAGAAAACAACAAATGTTGATGAGGATGTTGAGAAATTAGAACACTTGTGCACTGTTGGTGGGGATGTAAAATGGTACAGCTACTGTGGAAAACAGTATGATGGGTCCTCAAAAAATTAAAATTGGAATTACTATATGACCCAGAAATTCCACTTCTGGGTATATACCCAAAAGAATTGAAAGTAGGGTCTCGAAGAGATATTTGTATACCCGTTTCATGGCAGCATTATTCACAATAGCTAAAACATGGAAACAGCCCAAGTGTTCATCAATGGATGCATCAGTGGAATGTCCAGCCTTACAAAGGAAGGAAATTCTGCAATATGCTATAACACAAATGAAACTTGAGGACGTCTGCTAAGTGGAATAATTCACTCACAAAAAGACAAATACTGTATGATTTTTGTTATGTGTATATATATATATATATATATATTTTTTTTTACATATATAGGGATGTGTGTGTGTGTGTGTGTGTGTGTACAGGCATACCTTGGAGATACTGCAGACCACTCCAATAAAGTGACTATCACAACAAAGCAAGTCACACAAATTTTTTGGCTTCCCAGTGCATATAAAAGTTATGTTTACACTGTAATGTAGTCTACTAAGTGTGTGATAGCATTATTTGTTAGAAAAAAATACACACCTTAATCTAAAAATACTGCTAAAAACTGCTGTCATTTGAGTCTTCAGTGAGTTGTAACCTTTTTGCTGGTGGAGCGTATTGCTGATATCTGATGACTGATCAGGTTGCTGAAGGCTGGGGTGGCTGTCACAATTGTTTAAAAATAAGGCAGTGATGAAGTTTGCTGCATCAATTGAGTATTCCCATCGTGAATGATTTCTCTGTAGCATGCAATGCTGTTTTATAGCATGTTACCCACAGTAGAACTTATTTCAAAACTGGAAACAGTCCTCTTAAATCCTGCTGCTGCTTTATCAACTGAGTTTATGTAATATTCTAAATCCTTTGTTATTCTAACAATCTTCACAGCATCTTCACCATGCATAGGTTCCATTTCAAGAAACCACTTTCTTGGGAGTTCCCTGGTGGTCCAGTGGTTAAGACTCCTTGCTCTCAATGCAGGGGGCCCGAGTTTGATCCCTGGTCAGGGAACTAGATCCCGCATGCCACAACTAAGTGCCCACATGCTGTAACTAAAAAAATAGCCCACATGACCCAGTACAGCCAAAATAAATAAATAAATATTTTTTAAAAAGTAAAGAAGAAAAAAGAAACCATCTTTCCTCAACCATAAGAAGCAACTCCTCATACATTAAAGTTGTATCTGGAGGTACAGCAATGCAGTCACATCTTCAGACTCCCACTTCTAATTCTAGCTCTCTTGTTTCCACCATGTCTGCAGTTACTTCCTCCACTGAAGTCTTGAACCCCTCAAAGTCATCCACAAGGGTTGAAATCAACTTCTTCCAAACTCCTATTAGTGTTGATGTTTTGACCTCTTCCCATAAAGTACAAATATTTTAACGTTCTTAATAGCATCTAGAATGGTGAATCCTTTCCAGAAGGTTTTCTTCTTTTTTTTAAAAAAAAATATATATATATTTATTTATTTTTGGCTGTGTTGGGTCTTTGCTGCTGTGCATGGGCTTTCTCTAGTTGTGGCAAGAGGGGGCTACTCTTAGTTGCAGTGCGCGGGCTTCTTATTGCGGTGGCTTCTCTTGTTGCAGAGCATGGGCTCTAGGCACACGGGCTTCAGTAGTTTTGGCATGTGGGCTCAGTAGTTGTGGCTCACAGGCTTCAGAGCACAGGCTCAGCACTTGTGGCGCACAGGCTTAGTTGCGCCGCAGCATGTGGGATCTTCTTGCACCAGGGCTTGAACCCATGTCCCCTGCAATGGCAGGTGGATTCTTAACCACTGCACCACCAGGGAAGTCCCCAGAAGATTTTCAATTGACTTTGCCCAAATCCATCAGAGGAATCACTGTCTATGGCAGCTATAGCCTTATGAAATGTATTTAAGTCATAAGACTTGAAAGTCAAAATTTCTCCTTGATCCATGGACTGCAGAATGGATGTTGTGTTAGCAGGCATGAAAACGTTCATCTCATTGTACATTCCATCAGAGCTCTTGGGTGACCAGGTATATTGTCAGTGAGTAGTAATATTTGGAAAGGAATCTTTTTCTGAGCAGTAGGTCTCAGTGGGCTTTAATTACTCAATAAACTATATCATAAACAGATGTTCTATTATCCAGGCTTTGCGGTTTCATTTATAAACCGTAGGCAGAATAGATTTCGCATAATTCTTAAGGGCCCTAGGATTTCCAGAATGGTAAGTGAGCACTAGTTTCAAATTAAAGTCACCAGCTGCATTAGCCCCTAACAAGAGAGTCTGCCTGTCCTTTGAAGCTTTGAAGCCAGGCATTGACTTCTCCTCTCTAGGTATGAGTCCTAGACAGCATCTTCTTCCAATATAAGGCTGCTTTAATCTACATTGAAAATCTGTTATTTAGTGTAGCCAGCTTCATTAATTATCCTCGCTAGATCTTCTGGATAACTTGCTGCAGCTTCTGCATCAGCACTTGTGGCTTCACCTTGCACTTTTACATTATAGAGATGGCTTCTTTCCTTAGATCTCGTGAACCAACCTCAGCTAGCTTCAAACTTTTACTCTGCAGTTTCCTTACCTCTCTCAGCCTTCATAGAATTGAAGAGAGTTAGGGCCTTCCTGTGGATTAGGCTTTGATTTAAGGGAACGTTGTGGCTGGTTTAATCTTCTAACCAGGCCACTAAAACTTTCTCCATATCAGCAATAAGGCCGTTTTGCTTTTTTATTTGTGTGTTCACTCGAGTAACACTTGTAATTTCCTTCAAAAACTTTTCCTTTGCATTCACAACTTGGCTAACTGGCACAGGAGGCCTAGCTTTCAGCCTGTCTCAAACTTCGACATGCCTTCCTCACAAAGCTTAATTATTTCTAGCTTTTAACATGAGAGACATGCGACCCTTTCTTTCACTTGAACACTCAAGAGGCCAATGTAGAATTAATTGGCCCTGTTTCAAAATCTTTGTGTCTCAGACACCAAGGGGGGAAAGTGGGGGGGGGGCATTATGAATTGAGAGATTGGGAATGACATGTATACACTAATATGTATAAAATGGATAACTAATAAGAACCTGCTGTATAAAAAATAAATAAAATAAAATTCAACAATTCAAAAAAAAATGAAATATAAAAAAAAAAATTTTTGTGTGTCTCAGAAAATAAGGAGGCCCAAGGAGAGGGAGAGAGATGGGGAAATGGCTGGTAGATGGAGCAGTCAGAATGCCCACCTTTATTAAGCTCACCATCTCATGTTGGGCAGGTTTCATGGTGCCCCCAAATAATTACAACAGTAACATCAAAGATCACTGATCACAGGTCACCATAACAAAGATAATAATAATGAAAAAATTTGAAATATTGCAAGAATTAGTAAAATGTGACATAGAGACATGAAATAAGCAAATGGTGTTAGAAAAATGGTACCAGTAGACTTTCCTCAATGCAGGGTTGTCACAAACCTTCAATTTGTAAAAAGCGGAATATTTGTGAAATGCAATAAAACGAGGTATACCTGTACTATACACACACATACACACACACCACAGAGAGATAGAGAAAGAGAGAGAGAGAGAGAGAGAGAGAGGTACTTTAAGGGATTGGCTCACGTGACCGTGGAAGCTTGGTGAGTTCAAAATCTGCAGGATAGGGCAGCAGACTGGAGACCCAGGGAAGAGCTGCAGTTCAAGTCCAAAGGCAGTCAGCTGGCAGAACTCTGTCTTGAAGTGGGGGAGGTAAGGTTTTTGTTCTATTAAGGTCTTCAACTGATTGAATGAGGCCCACACATGTTATATAGCATAATCTGCTTTACTCAAAGTCCACTAAGTTAAATGTTAATCGTATCCAAAACACACCTTCACAGAAACATCCAGAATAATGTTTGTCCATATATCTGTGTACTGTGGCCCAGTCAGGTTAACACATAACCATCACAAGTCCACCCCTTGTCTAGTTGGCACTCGTATGCATCTCCTCAAATTCAATAATCGAATAAAGGCAATAACAATGTCATAATTTTGCCTAACATGATACAACTCTCCTGCATAGACAACTGAAAACACCCTAACCCTTTCCTCAGAAGAGGATGCAAAGTCCTTGGGTGATGTTTATTCTTCTTCCTGATATCCCATAACTTAAAAACTATGCTATAAAGTTAACAATAAATACTATGACATAAAGTCAATAATGTTACATGACTATGTTACATGATAAAGGAATAAGGGAGAGAAGAAAACAAAGATATTTGCTCAAGACACACGCACACGTATTAATAATTGCATAAGGAAGAAATACTCGACAAATACAGTTCTCGTTTCTGTAACTGGTCGTCTGCTTGCTGATGGTATTTAGAACTACCTTCTACTCCCATACGGTGTTCCTGTTGCCCTCAGCAAGCACTTCAGCAAGTCACAGTTCTTTATATGTTGGAGTGGCCCAAATCTTCATGCCTGAAGGGTCCTGGGCCATTAGTAATCCTGCCTGTATTGAGTTGTTATAGTTTTCCACTGACTTTAATCACAGGCATGGTAATACTAAGAGACACCCTGTGGGATCTCTTGTATCCCAGACATATCTGTGTTGTGGAGGAGTAGTCCAATTTCCCTTTGTTTTTTTTTTGTTGTTGTTGTTGCTGTTTTTGTCTGCACCGTGCAGCTTGCAGCATCCCAGTTCCCTGACCAGGGATCGAACATGGGCCCCTGCAGTGAAAACGCTGAGTCTTAACCACTGGGTGCCAGGGAATTCCACAATTTCCCTTTGGTAGTCAGGATCAATCACCCCAGTCAGCCCAGTAAAACTCTTCTTTCCCTGTTGACCCAGAGGCATGAGGAGCTCAAAGTGGCTAAGTGGCAGTATTAATTTCCAGTTCAATGGAATTATTGTTGTGTCTCCTAGTAGAAGCATTTCTCCCTTTGGAACTAAGACCTGTAGGCTAGTAGAACTTAAGGTCATGAGGACAGGTAGTGAAAATTTTACTAGTGGGTCACTAGGGGTGCCACTCTCATTTCTACTCCTAGATACCTGTGAATCCTGGCTGTGGGAGAAACAGCACTGTATATTGGACACTGATTCAGAGCATATAAGCCTCCTGGAGAACTTTTTCCCAGCCCTGCAAGGGACTGCCACCTAGCTAGCCCAATAACTGAGTCTTCGAAAAGCCATTCTGCCATTCTATCAAGCTGCTTCAGGAGGGTGGGGAACATGGTAACATCAGTGAATTCCATGAGCATGGGCCCATTGCTGCACTTCCTTTGCTATCAAATGAGTTCTTTGAACAGAAGCAATGCTGTGTGGAATACCATGATGGTGGATAAGGCATTCTCTAAGTCCACGGATGGTAGTTTTGGCAGAAGCATTGTATGCAGGGAAAGCAAATCCATATCCAGAGTGTCTATTCCAATAACAAAATGTTGCCCTTCCATGACAGACGTATGGTGCAGTGTAATCAACCTACCACCACGTAGCTGGCTGATCACCCCAGAGAATGGTGTCATATCAGGGATTGAGTGTCATATCACTCAATCTCAGTGCGAGCACTCAGCGGTGGGGGTAGTCAAGTTAGCCTTGGTGAATGGAAGCCCATGTTGCTGATCCCAAGCATAACCTCCATCCCTGCCCCCAGGGCCACTTTTTTCATAACTTCACTGGGCAATGACAGGGATGGCTAGGGAAGGAGGCCAACTGGTATCCACAGAATAAATTATTCTAGCCACTTACGAAAATCTTCCTCTGCTGAGGTCACCCTTTGGTGAGCATTCACATGGGACACAAATATCTTCACGTTGTTCACCCATTCAGAGAGGTCAATCCATGTATCTCTTTCCAAGACTTCCTTGTCACCAATTTTCTAATCATGCTTCTTTCAAGTCCATGACCATACATCCGAAGCACTGGCCATAGCCCATGAACTGGCATATAATCACTCATCAGGCCTTTTCTCTTTCTAAGCAAAATGAAAAAACAGTTGCATTGCTTGAAGTTCTGCCCACTGGGAGGATTTCCTTTTACCATTATCCTTCAGGAATGTCCCAGAAAGGAGCTATAGTACTACAGCTGTCCACTTTTAGGTGGAGCCTGCATGTCCTGCAGAACCATCAGTAAACCAGGCCCAAGTTTTCTCATCCTCTGTCAACTGATCACAGGGAACTTCCTATGAGGCCATAGGTGCAGGCTGAGAGAGAGAAGGTAAGATAGCATGAGTTGGGATCATGGATATTTAGGCCACTTCTTCATGTAACTTACTTGTGCCTCCAGGGCCTACTGAGACTTTAGTCTAGCTACAGCTTCAGAAGCAAAAAGGGGTGAGTCCTGAAGAGAATCACCAGTATTTTGCAAGGCAACTGCCTCAGGGGAGGCCATTACAGTTTCATAGAGCAACTTAGCGTAAATCTCCACAGACAGGGTTAGAGAGGCTGCTTCTACTGGCAAAGAAGATTCAATAGAATGTAGGCCCTCAATGTCCCCAGCTTCATCAGGGTATTCTCACACGTCCCACTCCAAATTTTAGATCCCATTCCTTCCTCATAATGCCCTCACTTTTAAATTTGCATTGTAATTCAGCCACTCACATGATAAGATTTCAGCAATCTCAGCCCTGTGGCTATAGGAGCTAAAAGTCTCTTTCAGGACAGACATAGAAGCTTTCAGGTGATTTATATATTGCTTAAGCTGGGAATTTGAATCCCTGATCTCATCGTTTTCTTCCCCCACTTTGTCCAGTGACATTAGAAGCAACCAGCCAACCTCATTATATGCATTAGTTTGACAAAAATGTTCGAAGGTATCACATATATGGTTACCCAGGTCCTTACCTCTTGTGTTTGATTAGGAGCATCCAATTGGGATATTTTGCATATTTCTATTTTCATAACATGCCATGAACTATACTGTTACTACTACTCTCCTTATTATTAGAAACAGAATCATTAGTCTTTAAATCTAATATTAGAGAGCCAATTCCAAAAACCCCAGAACCAATTCAGAAAATTCATCCTTAAGATTCTGCTCCTTTAGAAGCCTTATCAGCACCATAATCTGTATTAGTCAAGATTCTCCTGAGAAACAGAACCAACAGAATGTGTATCTAGATATCTATCTATACATATCAATCTAGATATATAGATATACAGCCTCACAGCGTATCTACTGTTAAAAGTGAAGACATGTAGGGCATCATCCACGTTAAAATGAGAGAGAGATTGATTTACTTTAAAGAATTGGCTCACATGATCATAGAGGGTTGGTAACCCAAAGGCTGTCTGCTAGCAGAATTTATTCTTGCTAGGGGGAGATAACGTCTTTGCTCTATTAAGGCCTTCGGCTGATTGGAGGAGGCCCACCCGTTATTGTAGGATACTCTGCTTTACAATAGAGTAAATTTAATGTTTAAATTTTAAATCCACCAATTTAAATGTTAATCTTATCCAAAAAAAAAAAAACACCTTCACAGAAATGTCCAGAGTAATGTTTGACCTAATATCTGGGCACCATGGCCCAGCCACATTGACACATAAAACTAACCATCACAAATGGTCACCTCTGAGCAATGAGATTATTAATTTATTTTAAATTTATTTGCTTCTGCTACTTTTTCTATAATGATTATGTATTATTTTTGTAATAAGAAAATCAAATATATTTTTTCAATAGTTAAGAAAAAGATTTGCTTTAGGAAGTCTTCTCTAAATAGCATGCACTGAGATTATACATACCATAACAGGTCTTAATTGTATATATTATGTATGTTATTGTGTGTTTGTCTCTCTACACTGGGAAGTCTTTGAAGGGGCCTTCCCTTTTCATGTGTATATTTACTCCAAGCACAGTACTCGACAACACAGTAGACACTCAGAGAATGAATGGCCAACAACAGAAGAAACATTACCTAAAATCAATATTGTTACCCCACCTCCCCATACAAAACCTGCCTTTTCTGGAATTTCCTTGACCTCTTCAGACTCCTAGACTAGAAATGGTAACTATGCAGCACATGTTTCGAAATTCAGTCAATTTTATGTCAGAAATGCCTCTAGCCCCTGGCCTTTTGCTATCTCCACTTCCATTGCATAAATTTGAATATTCCACCTGTTAAAACATGTATTTTACTTAAAAAGTAATAAAAAAAGATTTTTAAAAACTAGATTAATTCTATTATTTATTTAAAAAGAAAAACAAACATGCAAAATAGCCAGAAATTTTCTGAAAAAAGATTGATGAAGAGGATCTGGCCCTACCAAATTTTGAAACATACTGTAAAACTATAGTAAATAAAACAATATGGTGGTGAAACTTACAACAGTATGGAACTGAATATAGTCCAAAGTAGATCCAGATACATCTGGGAATGTAGCATACGCTAATAATTATATTACACATTAATGGTGGAAAACATTAATTATTCTGGAAGAAAAATTAAATTGGATCTGATTCTCCACCACCAACTGGGTGACCAGCAACTCAATCCTGACACTATCTGGAGTTAGGGCAACCCCCACAGTTAAGGGTTCAGACCCACAGGACTGCCTCCACTCAGACACTAGTTGCAAGTCCCAGGTCCCTAAGCTACCCACACTTCTGTCCAACTTGGCTACAGATTCAGGGGTTCCCACAAAATCCCCTTAGGGGAAACTGAAAATTTTTGAGACTGACCCACAACTCAGGAAATCACTTGACTTAGGTTTAGTAGCTTATTAGAAAGGATAAAACTCAGGCACACCCAAATGGAAGAGGTGCACAGGACAAGGTACTGGGGGAGTGACGCAGAGCTAGCATGCCCTCTGGGTGTACCACCCTGCCAGGACATCAATGGGTTCACTCACACTGATTGTTCAAGCATTTTTATAACCCATCTCCAGCCCCCCTCCACTCTCCAGAGGCTGGAGGCACAGGGCTGAGACTTCCCATCCTCTAATCACATGGTTGGTCTTTCTAGTGACCAGCCCCCACCCTGAGGCTATCTAGGGTCCCTACCTTGACTCACCTCAATAGCACAGACTCAGGTATATTCTAAAGGGGACTGTAATGGATAACAAAAGACACTCCTATCTCTCAGAAAACAAATGGTTTAGTTCTGTTCCAGGAACCATGGACAAAGACCAAATATATATTTTTATTATATCACAGATTATCTCATTCCTTACCAAAATAAAATAAATTCCAAATGAATCAAAGATTAAAATGAAACACAAAACCTTAAAAATACAAAAGAAAACATGGGAGAAATTTAAAAATATTTTTTGTCTGTAAAGATTGTTTTACACAGTATAGCACAAAATTCAAACACACATAAAAGAAAAAAGATACAACTGACTACCTGAAAAAAATTTTAACGTTTAATTGGGAAAAAAAGGCATAAATACGAAATATAAATAACACTGGGACAAATTAATTGCAACACAGAAAACACAGAGAGCTCCTGCAAATCCATAAGAAACCAAATAGGAAAACAGAAGACATAAATAGACAGTTCACAGAAAAAAACCTACAAATGGCTCTTACATATAAGATGTATGCTCAGCCTCACCCTCAACAAACAAAACTATGAAGGAGTTCCCTGGTGGACCAGTTGTTAGGAATCCATGCTTTCACTGGTGGGGGAACTAAGATCCTGCAAGCTGCACGGTGCAGCCAAAAAAAACCCCCAGAACTTTCAGATACCATTTTTCACCTATAAAATTGGCAAAGGTAGAAACAAATGTTCAACATTTTGAGGATATCCTTCCTGTCCTTTATATATATAAATATTTAATATATATATGTATTTTTTTGGCAGTGCCACATGGGATCTTAGTTCCCCGATCAGGGATCGAACCCATGTCCCCTGCAATGGAAGCACAGTCTTAACCACTGGACCGCAAGGGAAGTCCCCTAAATATTTAATATTTTTATGAAATCATATGTGCAGATACATGATTTCATAAAAATAAGACACTGGATATACTTTGTATATTTCATATATTCACGTATATAATTCTGCATCCCGCTTTTATGGATACATAAATTGGGGGGGCTGCAAAAATGGAAACATTATAAATTTTTAAAATATAGTCAATGTTAATATCTTTTTAAATTTTTATTTGGCTGCGCCAGGTCTTAGTTTAACACACAGGATGTTTTAGCTGCAGCACGTTGGATCTAGTTCCCTGACCAGGGATGGAACTCGGGCCCCCTGAACTGGGAGTGCGGAGCCTTAGCCACTGGACCACCAGGGAAGTCCCCAATGTTAATATTTTGATGCATATCCTCTGTCCTTTTTTGAATAGATGCATGGGGAATGGTTAAAAAACTGAGAACATATTATACATGCTATTTAAAACATGATTTTCCCCCTTATTTATGTTATTAAAAATGTTTCATCACCTTCTGCATGGACTTTTCAACCCCTTTCTTTCTGATTGCCTTATCCTCAGTCTTCTCCCTTAGTTCATCCTCCATTCCACCTCCAGTGTTATCTTCATCACTAGTTCTTTGGGTGGATTCTCACCAAAGAATCCAGCTGGCAGGCTTAGGCCCAGACTTCTTAACTAGCAAACCAGGCCCTAACAGTCAGGACAGGCTACTTCACCAGATTTGTCTCTTGCAAATCTTATCCACCCGCCTTCCGCTGGGCATGCCAGGCCCTTCCACTGTCATTCTCTGTCTGATATCACTCTCCTAAGCCCTCTTCTCCTGCAAAGTATCTATGTATCATTCAAAACTTACCTCCTCCAAGAAGCCTTCCCTGATACTCTGAGTTAATACATTTGTGCTCAGAGCACTGCATTCATCCCTTAAATAAAACATCCTATACTTTACTGTCACTGTTTTACAAGTTTATCTCCCTAACTAGGCTACCTGCTTCTTGAGGATTAAGGATCTCCAGAACTAATCATGCATCTCCTTCTACTGTGTAACTCAAACTTAGATGCTTTCGTGATTCTCAAATACACAAAGTCACTTAAAAGCATTATATACCACGGCAGTCGCTAGGACAAGACTGGGAACAATCTAAATGTTAACCAGTAGGTGACTGGCTAATCAGGTCATTCTTATAAAGAATATCATGCAGCTGTTAATAAGAATGAAGAAGACGTATTTGTATTGATATGTAACAATCTCCAAGATACTTTAAGTGTAACACACCAAATAGTGCATATTATAAATTGCCATTTTGTGTGGCGGAAATGTCTTATATTTATATACGCATTTATTTAGAAATTCAGAGAGCATCTGAGGAATTCACACTATCTAAAGGAAACTTATGTAGCTAAAGGTACATGCCAGGAGGAAGTTGAACTAGAGGAGGGAGGAAGACCTTTCACCATATACCCTTTGGCACCTTCTGAATTCTGAACAGTTTTAGTCATTACCTATAAAAATAAAATACAAAACATCAGTGAATACCTGGTATCTAGGCAGGGGGCGAGAACTGGATACTAGAAAACAGTTGTGTACATCTTTCAGAATAAAGGAGTCCTCTCAAAGGCTGGACACCACTGCTCAACGAAGTTTGAGTTTTCAAAACTGCTTTGAGGGCCTGAAGCCTCAGCACTGTGTCGTGTGCCCGAAGGGTGGACTGACTCTTGCTTTTCCTCAATTGCCATCGCACCAATCAGGTAGCTTTCTAAAGGCTTCTAGCACTTTCCACCTCGCATTATATCTCTTCGTCTTCCCTACGCCTAAAACACCTACGATACTGGGCGAGGGTCCTTATCAGATCCACTCTGTTACCCCCGCACAGCACCTAGAACACCGTCCAGCACACAGTACACAGTCAAGAAAACTAGTGACCGGGATGAAAGCAGCAAGGCGATAAAAAGGGCAAACGGCGCGAGTGGGGGAGGGAGAAGGCCCACCCTACACCCTGCGGCCGGAGACCTCCGGGAAAGAGCAGCCACCTCTCCCCTCACGCCCTGACGCACGCGGCCAACAAGCCCGCTCCGCCTACGCCCTCAGGTCCGGGGTCAGCAAAACCGGGCGCTGGGTAGCGCACTGGGGATCCTGCAAGCCCTGCTTGCCAGGGGGAAACGCTCCTCCCAACCTCAATGGCGCCGCGGCCAACGCGAGGGGCGGGGCTACGTGCGGCCGCGACCCAATGAGTGGCACCGGTCGACCCGAGGCCCAATGGCGGCGGCGCGCGGGCACGCTGGAGGCTGGCCCGGCGCGCCCGACTTTTCCAGAAGACCCGGATAGCGCCTCCCAGCCACGCTGAACGGGCTTTGGGCTTTCCGGACGCCGGGTTACCTCATTTTTTTCTGCTGGGTCAGCTATGGCGGCCGTGAAGACCCTGAATCCCAAGGCTGAGGTGGCCCGAGCCCAGGCGGCGTTGGCGGTCAATATCAGCGCGGCCCGGGGGCTGCAGGACGTGCTGAGGACCAACTTGGGGCCTAAGGGCACCATGAAGATGTAAGGCGGGGCTGGCGGGGAGGGCTGGACTGGCACCACGCACCTCGCGCTGTCGCGGGCCTGCGTCGGGGACCGAGGCCTAGAGCTCGCCGCCTCCGGGCCTCTGCGCTCGCCGCGGCGGCCTTTCTTCCCCGCATTGTCCTGGGTCGGTCCTATTTCTTGCCCTGGCCGTTTCCTTTGGTGGTCGATGCCGCCTCCGCCAAGAACAAAGCTGCCCGCGTGCGCGGCGCGGCCCTCCCCGCCCCCCGCGCTTGGGACCTAAGAGACCCTGAGGACTGTTTCCTAGACGGGAGGGGGTGGGCATTGCACCATTCCTGTTACCGGAATTAGAGAACCAACCCTTGGCCCTAGCTCCTGAGGATCTGGGTAAAGCCCGATTTTTATGGGCCTATTAATTTAGTCTCCATTGAAAAAGTCACACTGTGATTCATTTCTGCCCATTGAACAGGCTTGTTTCTGGTGCTGGAGACATCAAGCTCACTAAAGATGGAAATGTGCTGCTTCATGAAATGGTGAGAGGCTGCTAGACTAGGTCCAAAATGTCTCGGTTTTCCGTAGTACACTTGATTTGTAGGAAGACTTTTACTATTTTACAAAGTTGGAGAAAATCATATTCATCCTTCTCAACAGGTAGTTTTCCAGACAACGGAAGAAGTAGAAAAAATGTAATCAGTACTGTTGTTGATAGTACGATACAGTGAGAGCTCTGGAATCTAATAAACTTCCTTTTGAATCCCCTGCCCTTGCCATTTAAGGCCTTTGTTAAAGGGTTTTAATTACTAAAATTCTAATAAAAACTGAGAGCCATTGACATAATCAGGGAAGCAAAATGCGACAGGATGGTTATACTTTTTCAAACAGCATTTCTTTTGTTATATCACACTTCTCCACCACCAACTGAAGGAGAAATAAAACTACCATTTTTAAAGTCCCAGTGACTAAGAATCTGAGGTTACGAGAAGAGCAGTCATTTTACTCATCCCTAAGTTTCCAAAACCTAACAGTTCAAATCCTAGAAAAGGAAATGACTTGCCTATGTTTTGAGTTTAGAGTAAAATTTAGGGTTTTGATAATAGCATATCATGCCTTCAACATTCCAGGTGTTTGTAAATATCTTCAGTAAGGAATAGCTAACCTAGAAGGTGTAGTTTTTGTTTCGTGGCTTAAGTGGTGGCCTGTCCTAGCAGAGAACAGTAGGAGCCATAGTTAGTTTAAACTTGATGTCAGAAAAGCCGTCCCTACATGACTTTTAAATTTTCACTAATTGAATGATAGTCTGCTTAGATTCTTAAAACTGTGAGTGTCCCCAAAGACATAAAAGACTGGACAACTGTACAGGATTAAAGGAGTATAAGAAGACAAAAGCAGTGCAGGAGCCATGTTGGAGCCTTTGTAATTAAGAATCTGTGGGTGACAAACAATGAATATTCTGTTTTTCCAAAACCTTTCCAGAGTGACTTAGCATCCACTGATGATCTTTGCTAAAGAGGCTAAGTTTTTCTTTTCTTTTCTTTTTTATTTTAATTATTTGTTCAGTGCCAAGTAAACTGGGCAGCCGGGCTTTCATTTAAAAGGCACTTGGTTTATTCTCAAAAGAATCTTAAATTTGTCATAAAGAGGCATGCATGGAGCATGGATTTGAAATTATTGTTCTTGTTAGTTCTTATCACCTTGAGTTAACCTTAAGTGGGTCTCACATTTCCTCATCAGTAAAGTGGAAATAATCTGAGAAGGAAACAAATTTACATATGAAGGTGTTTCTGTCATCATAAACTGATAGCTAATGGTGAGTTTTTAATCACAGTAATATGTAGCTGTACACTTGGGCATTTTGTGCAGATAGATTAGCCCTTCACACATTTTAAGGTATATTTGGACTGTTTTCATTTTTAAGTTGTTCCACGAATTTTTTTCTTTCTCTACCTGCAGCAAATTCAACACCCAACAGCCTCCTTAATAGCCAAAGTAGCAACAGCCCAGGATGACATAACTGGTGATGGTACTACTTCCAATGTCCTAATTATTGGAGAGCTCCTGAAGCAGGCGGATCTCTACATTTCTGAAGTATACATGATTCTCTTGTTTCTGTGATATTTTATTGTGTATAGGAAATAATCTTACTTTTACTTATAAAAACTGATGTGCTAGTGGTAACTGAGGCCATATAATAGAATGTAAAGAGCATGGGGTTAAATATGGGAACAGGGGTCTGTATCCTACTCTGACACAAATTTACTATGATCCTGGATGAGCTGAAGAATCTTCCTTGGCCTGAAATGTGTTTTTTATCAAGTTGCATTACATATACAGTTTTTATATGCCTATAACAGATTAATAATTGTGGTGTAGAAATGGAATATTCAGGATTAGGCATATTTTTAAGGAAAAAGCTAACAAAAACCTTGGATTTAAATAAGAATACTAAAACTCTTTTAGCCCTCAGTAGTTCCAAGGTTAAAGCAAACCTCAGTGAGTACTAATCTGATGTTAGGAAGAATTTCCTGGGAAGAGAGAGAAAGCAGACTCTTAGTCTCCCTGTTTATTTTATTAGTAAATGGTGTGAATTAATTTCATATCACCTATAGGAAAGATATAATGGACCTATTGACTGCCAATTGTTAGGACACAGTTTTGAGTTTTGGGCATTATCCCTTGTGGTTTGCACAGTGAACACCCAAGTGTGCTTTATAGTTCCCTTGGCTTTGACTCTGTGCTAGAGCAATGTCTGTTCTTTTCCTCTGCATTGAAAGGGCTATTTATCCTTTTAAATGTATTCAGAAAGTCAGCACATTATATTAATTGTGTTTAAGGGTATGAATGATCCAGAATATCCCTTCATAAATTTGCTTTATCGTGAGCTATAGTTGCATCTAACTGAAGGTCTCTGTTGTTAGTGGCGGTTTTGTAATTGTGTGTTTATTATAGGGTCTTCATCCCAGAATAATTACAGAAGGATTTGAAGCTGCAAAGGAAAAGGCACTTCAGTTTTTGGAACAAGTCAAAGTAAGCAAAGAGATGGACAGGGAAACACTTATAGATGTGGCCAGAACATCTCTGCGTACTAAAGTTCATGCTGAACTTGCTGATGTCTTAACAGAGGTATGTGTTAAATTTGGTATGTGTCTGGTACATTACACCTATACTGAAAACCCCTGGCAACTGGAAACATCAGTATTCTTACTAATTCCAGTTATAGAGTGCCATCTGAAGTCTTCACAGTACCATCCTGTGTGGAGTAAGTAGGTTCATTTTTATGGCAGTGATAACCTGATCTGTGGCCCTAAAAATAGAAAAAATAAGTAAAGTGAGAAAATCATAATAGCATACCTGGCCAGGTTATGAAGGTATAATCAGAGCTTTCAGTAAAAGAGGTTTCTAAAATGGAGATTTCCTTATTAAAAAGCCGCTAGTAGTAGAGATGTCAGTGATCCTTTAGGTAATTACACATTGAGGTTTCAGAAATGTGGATGACTTCAGCCCTTTACAAATAATGCATTCTATTAGCGTGTAAAAAAAGATTTAGGGGGCTTCCCTGGTGGCGCAGTGGTTGAGAGTCCACCTGCCAATGCAGGGGACACAGGTTCGTGCCCTGGTCTGGGAAGATCCCACGTGCCGCGGAGCGGCTGGGCCCGTGAGCCGTGGCCGCTGAGCCTGTGTGTCCGGAGCCTGTGCTCCGCAACGGGAGAGGCCACAACAGTGAGAGGCCCGTGTACCACAAAAAAAAAAAAAAGACTTAGATCAGTACAGAGATTTTTAAAGACGAGAAGCTGTCTGCTTTAAACTTTTCTGAAGAATAAACATAAGTGTCTCAACTTCTGCTAGTCAAATTCATTGAATGGTTATACTCTGTTGCAGGCTGTAGTGGACTCCATTTTAGCCATTAAAAAACAAGATGAACCTATTGACCTCTTCATGGTTGAGATCATGGAGATGAAACATAAATCTGAAACCGATACAAGGTAGGTGGTAGAATGCCATGAAATAGTGTTTACAAACTTGAAGGAGTTTATACAATACATATATTTTGCCTGTTTTTTTTTTTTTGTCTTTGAATTAACGTATATTGCCTAGATGAGTATTTCATTTACTCAGTAGTATCTATTTCTTCTTGAAATGAAGTTAATGGTATGTATTTTTATATAGAATGATTCTGGAAAGTCGACTACATCAGTTATTTGGCATTTATTGAACAAAGCATATGGGAGACTTCAGGGAATTTTAAAGAAAATTATTTAAAAGACCTAGTTTGAAAGCATTTTTTAAATGAGGTGATCACAGTTTAATAGCCTACCAAACTTGTGACTATTTCTCTGCAGAATCTTCTGCACAAGACGGGGTTGTTACTTTCATTTGAATGGCTTGTTTTTGTCATGTTCTGGAATTCTGCTTTTTCACAATTGAACCTTGCTAGGTATTACCCAAAAGTCCTGTTCAAATAGCTCAAGAAATAAAGCTGATTGTGTGAAAATTATCAATACGGTCTCAATTCATTGTTTTAGTTTTGTTAGCATATGTTACACCCCATCTGGAAATCAATAAGAATATAATTTTATGTTTTGTAACAGCTTGATCAGAGGTCTTGTTTTGGACCATGGGGCACGGCATCCTGATATGAAAAAGAGAGTAGAAGATGTGTACATCCTCACATGCAACGTGTCGTTAGAATATGAAAAAACGTGAGTTTATATATAGCTCCTTAAAAATGGAAGAGAGGTGGAAGAGCTTGATATTTGGGGTAAGTCACTTTTTTGTGAGACTCAGTTTCCCCGCTGTATGGACAATAATGCCTCAATGGGGTTTTGGAAAATTACAGGAAATAGTCTCTGAAATCATACCAGGGGTAGAATTGGAGCTCGGTGACTATTTGCTAAATATTTCCTCCCCTTTCTGTAACTTCCTTTTTTTAGAGAAGTGAATTCTGGCTTTTTTTACAAGAGTGCAGAGGAGAGAGAGAAACTAGTGAAAGCTGAAAGAAAATTCATTGAAGACAGAGTTAAAAAAATAATAGACCTGAAAAAGAAAGTCTGTGGTGATTCAGATAAAGGATTTGTTGTTATTAATCAAAAGGTGAGAAATTTTGTTTTATAAACTAGTGTGTATCTATTTTTATTTTAAAGGTAAAATATTGAAACTTACTTTTTATTGTTGTTATAGGGAATTGACCCCTTTTCCTTAGATGCTCTTGCAAAAGAAGGCATAGTAGCTCTGCGCAGAGCTAAAAGGAGAAATATGGAAAGGTACGGATAGCAGATTATCTGACATGAATTTCACTTATTTTGCAAGTTAACTTAGATTATTCCTTTTTTCCTCTTATTTTTGTGATTTTCTTATTTTTTATTGCGATAAAATATACATAATATAAAATTTATCACATTACCTGTGTTTTCCAGGATCACATTTCTTTTTAAGGATAATATTCCATTGTATGGGTATACCACATTTAGTTTTGTTTATTCCTTTATCTGTCAGTGGACATTTATTTGGGTTTCCACCTTGGCTGTTGTGAATAGTGCTGCTATGATTGTTGATATACTTGTTTTATTTTTAAATGATGACCTATACCGTACATATTTTTCCATGTCAAGAGACAGCATCAAGGGTTTCAGAGGAATACTTTCTTCCAAAGAGCTCACCATGGTGAAGAGCTCTGTGCACCTTTAGATTTCATATCAGAGGAATATTTGCTGACTTAATAGTGGCTTAAATGGAGAGTTAGGAGAATAGACCAGTTTTCAGCAAGTTGGTGGTGAATGGAAAGGCTTAAGCTTAAAATATATTTTAGAATATGATTTTCGCATGTAATTCTGATAAAGATTGCTTTCTAAAAATATTAATCTCTAAACATAACTAATAAAATCCCTTCTGCATCTTCCTTAAAACACTTGAATATTTCAGGCTGACTCTTGCTTGTGGTGGGGTAGCCCTAAATTCTCTTGATGACCTAAATCCTGATTGTTTGGGACATGCAGGACTTGTCTATGAATATACATTGGTAAGTGTATTTTCTTTCCAAAATAATACTACTTTTTGGCTCATGAATTCTTCAGTAGTTAAAAATTCATTCAAACTTTGTTAATACACATTTTGATGATTTATATGTAGTAATGATAAGCCATTGATGGGAAAATCACATTTCTTTTATGTTACTTTTTTTTTTTTTTTTTTTTTTTTTTTTATGACTACGGTTTCTCACTGTTGTGGCCTCTCCCGTTGCGGAGCACAGGCTCTGGATGCGCAGGCTCAGTGACCATGGCTCACGGGCCCAGCCGCTCCGCGGCATGTGGGATCTTCCCAGACCGGGGCACGAACCCGTGTCCCCTGCATCGGCAGGCGGACTCTGAACCACTGCGCCACCAGGGAAGCCCTATGTGACTTTTTAAAAGAAGTTATTTGCTTTAATGTGATTAGTGCTGTGCCTTTTTAATATGCTACTTATTCCTTCATAAAGCCCTCTCGTCTGGTCATTCTTTGCACAACCGTATCCTGGTTTTTGAAAATACTGTCTCTTCACACAGGGAGAAGAGAAGTTCACCTTTATTGAGAACTGTAACAATCCTCGATCGGTCACATTATTGATCAAAGGACCAAATAAGCACACACTTACTCAAATCAAAGATGCAATAAGAGATGGCTTGAGGGCTGTTAAAAATGCTATTGATGATGGTAAGATCATCACTGTATTTATATTCTTTTGCTAGTCTAAAAGGCATGGCTGAATACTGTGTTCTTTTTATCCGTAGTTTACACAGCCAGACACCATGCAAAAGTAAAGTTTTACCTTTAAAATGGCTATGATGGTATGCTAAGTTTTTTCATGGCATGCTATTGTTAAAAGGGGTTACAAATAAATGATCTAATACTAAGAGCTTTCAGGATTTTCCATGTGCTAGTTAAATCATTCTGCTGTTTGATAATGTTGCCTGTATTGCTTTCAAATGTGATACTAAAATTGCTGTGGTTATACTGAATTCTCAAATTGATGGATTTCCTGTGTGTGTTTTAATGTATATATTTTCTTACAATTGCCTCTACAGTTTTATTTTCTTTGTAGCTTAGCATTTCTCTCTTCCTCCCACCCAACAGGCTGTGTAGTTCCGGGTGCTGGTGCAGTGGAAGTGGCAATGGCAGAAGCCCTGATTAAATACAAGCCCAGTGTAAAGGGCAGGGCCCAACTTGGAGTTCAAGCATTTGCTGATGCATTGCTCATTATTCCCAAGGTGTGAATGCTTTAACTGTTTTCTGAGCTACACCAAAATGATTCATCTCATGAAAACTTTTTGCTAATGTGGGTTTTTTCATAATGTGGATTTTGAATAAAAAGGGTTCATCAGTTTTCACCCTAACAGTAGAACAGGTATTTCTTATTATCTAAACGTATTGGTTCCTCTGGAGGGGAGGCGTGAGTATCTGATGTTTCAGATGGCAAGAGATAGCTGTTTTAAGAGGGTTTGCAGTGTGGGGGTACAAACTTGCTTTTTGTTTTTGTTTTAAACTAAGGTTAATACTGTGATTTTTCTATTGTATGCTTATTTGAGGGTACAGTTTATGACCAGTGTATTGCTGGGCTTGGGGTGGATTAGTGAGTTGGTTGGTAATGTGTATCTAGTCATTCTCTGAAGTGAACATAAATACCGGTCTGTTTTCACTTATTAAAGGTTTTTTTTCTTTGTTTTTTTAACTATTAATTGGAAATACTGTTCATTTATTACAGACTTGACTATCTGTTATTAGGTCCTATCTTTTAAATAAATTTGTTTCCTTCAGGTTCTTGCTCAGAACTCTGGTTTTGACCTTCAGGAAACACTAGTTAAAGTTAAAGCAGAGCATTCAGAATCAGGTCAACTTGTGGGTGTAGACTTGAACACAGGTAAGGAGGATGTGACTATTTGTAGGGGGTGAACTAGATACTATAGGTGAGGTAAGACCAGGAAGGATAAAAAAAATGGGAGAGAGAAGAATCTTGGAGTTGCTTTTGCTCTTTGACACCAGTGCTGTCCTGGATCTCTGGGTTCTAAAGTATGATACAAAAATGTAATGACTAGATACAGAAATAAAGGGAATTGAGGAGACATTTGAATAGTTTAGAAGAGTACAGATTTGTTGATATTGCTGAGTTGTGGTAGGTGGTTTGGGTTAATGTTGAAGGGTTTCATGTTGAGCTTGCTTTACTGTTTTTATCAGGGACTTTGATTAAAATGATACATTTCATAATCATACTCATGGGTGAAAAAAGGCCGAGGATAGCAAAAAATGCAGGAAGAGGGAACCAAATCTAATAAAATGAGTGAAGCCCTGATCTCAGGCCAGTGTAATCCAAATTTTACAAGTACAAAGTGGAAGATACCTGAGATACATCTGTGCAGTATGTGTAAGACCTATTATGAACAGCATCATTTACATTCAAGTTAATATAAAAGGTTTCTTTTTCTTTTAATTAACTTTTATTGTAGTATAGTTGATTTACAATGTTGTGTTAGTTTCTGCTGTATGGCAAAGTGAATCAGTTATACATATACATATATCCACTCTTAGATTCTATTCCCATATAGGTCATTACAGAGTATTTAGAGTTCCCTGTGCTATACAGTAGGTTACTATCTATTTTATATATATATATATAGTAGTGTGTATATGTCAATCCCAGTCTCCCAATTAATTTAAAAGGTTTCTGGAATGAGGGTAATGTTAAGCCTGTTTTGCCAGATTATAGTTCAGGTGCTATACTTTAATATGGATAAATAGGAATGTCTCCAGAAAAACAGAGATGTTCAAATATTTGATGACCAAATAGAGCATTCCTATCACTGGAAGCATTCTAAGTGGAGGTCAGCCGCTCATCAAAGCTGCTGTGCACAGGAGTCATGGTCTGGAGTACAACATTGGGCTAATTTGAGGAACTTTGGGTTCTCATAGATAATACTGGAATGAGTGACCATTGATGAGTGAAGCAGCACAAAATACTCTTATTAGTTCTTTCAGACAGTATTCTGATCATATGACCTGCTCTGCATGATTTTAAGAATACTGGGTTACTTTTCAGGTGAGCCAATGGTAGCAGCAGAAGTAGGCGTATGGGATAACTATTGTGTAAAGAAACAGCTTCTTCATTCCTGGTAAGTTTGGGAAAGCCAAAATTATAACATTTGGGGAATATTCATACTCTTTAAAATTGGTATGTTTTGTTTAATTTTCTTTCCATAAGAAAAGGTAATCAGTCAAAAGTAGCAACTAAGGGAGCCTTCTATGTATGGAAAGGAAAGGGGAAACCTGACTGGATATAATTTGTGCAATTTAGTTGGAGATTGAGTTGAATTATGAGTTGAATTAGAGTTCATACCTCAGCCCTGAGTAGTATGGTTTTTTCCCCCCTTTTCAGCACTGTGATTGCCACCAACATTCTCCTGGTTGATGAGATCATGAGAGCTGGAATGTCTTCTCTGAAAGGTTGAATTGAAGCTTCCCTTGTATCATCTGAATCATGAAGATTCTACAGAGTCATCCTAAGAATATAACTATGGAATTTTTGTCCAAGCTTCAAATGATTTTCAAAGGATTTTCTTTTCCCATATAAAAAAAGGAGAGAACACTGGCATCTGTTTAGATTCTGAAGTTCTGATATTATAATTAGAATATTTTTTAAATTGCACTGTAGTGTACACATACAGGCCATACTTACCAATAAACAGAATGTTTTGCTTTAGCTTCAGTGATATAAAAATACATGTTAGATAAGCATATATTATCTACCGTATTAAATATTCCTTGAAAAACATTTTAATGGTTTAAACTTCTGAATGTATTTTAATTTATCTCCAATAGTTCCCCGTCATTAAGCGTTTAAGTTTTCAATTTTTATGCTAGTTATAAATAAGACTTAAGTAACTTAAGGTTTTGAAAG
>NW_006779491.1:841346-886015 GCF_000442215.2 Lipotes vexillifer | reverse complement strand
TCCTGCTTCCTTAGTATAAATCCTTTTGAGCAGGGGTCCCCCCAACCCCTGGGCGGAGGACCAGTACTGTTCAGCGGCCTGTTAGGAACCAGGCCGCACAGCAGGTGAGCAGGGAGCAAGCAAGCAAAGCTTCATTTGGTGCTTCCCATCGCTTGCATGACTGCCTGAACCATCCCCCGCCCCCCTCGAAAAACTGTCGTCTTGAAACCAGTCCTGGTGCCAAAAAGGTTGGGGGCAGCTGCTTTTGAGTAAAAAAGACTGGATAAATTGGACTTTTCATGCTTTTGAAGTAGCTTTGCTGAACTGCTTCCCAGAAATGTTACGTTGTAGTGAGTAGAAAGATGGAGATAGAGTCAAGGGAGTTGAAAGGGCTACAAGCCTAAAGCGGCAAAATAGGAAAGGCAGAGGTTAAATACATGGCTGAAGGCGTAGTGACTGAGGACCAGGTGAGGTAAGAGATTTCCGGCAAGACGGTATTTTTGCACATCGGAACCTTGCTTAGGCTGATATCCCTCCCAAACCCTCTAGTCTCCTATTTTTCTCACCCAAATTACTGTTCTCTTCTACATGTTGCTACAAAATACAGTAGGTATATTTGAAGACCTTGAAAGGGAAGTTGTGTTGCTAAGCTTTGCGTTTTTAGGACTTCGCAGCTGCCTACAGTGAGCGTACAATAAATTGGAAGTTGAAGCCTTTTCTGTGATCTTGCGGTGGTACTCCAGGGCACAAAAGGGAAGGAAATCAGTCCGTCGAAATGTTCATAAGCTAAAGCAGGGGCTTCTGGAATGGCAGGGTCTCTCGACCCCAACACCGAGAAAATTGCCTTCTCTTAATTACCTGGCCCGGCAACACTGGAACTTCGGCCCAGGACTAATTTCTAGGTGGGGCCACGTAGAGGAGCAGTGCGCACGCGTGCGCAGGGCACGGCCGCCGACGTGATGCGCGCGGCGCGCGTGCGCAGCGGACCCGCATGGTGGCGCGTCTCCTTGTGGGGCTCCAGGGGTCGTGTTCTCGGCATGAGCACCTCGCTGTTGCCGCTGCTGACTCTGCTGTCCCTCCTCTCCGGCCCGTGGCTCGAACTAGGTCAGTGTGCTGGCCTGCCCAACTGCCCCTGTCGCCATTCGTCCCTGGAGGCAGGAGAAAAGGGGTGGGGCGCTCGGCCCCTGCGGGGAAAGACGATGGCTGGTCTGCCAGCGTTCTGCGCTATCTTGCAGCGGCCGGAGGTGCCTCCCAGAGGCGGCCAACTTGGCGAGGTGTATCTCACTTCTTTTTTAGTTTTAACTTATTCTGGAATCTTTTGAGCATAAAAAAAGAATAAAACGATCCTCTCCTGTCCACTATGTACCCGTTGCCTAGTTTAAACGGTTGCCAATTTATGGCTTTAATCTTGCTTCTTTGGGACCCTTCCCACTTTCTCCTTCCCCTGGGAAATTCATTTTGGAGTGAATCGAGGCACGATACAATTTTATTCCCCAGTATTTAACTTGAATAACCAAAAAGACAAGAAGTCACGGGAAAAAAAAGTATCACTTTCCCACCTAAAACATACCCGTACTCGTTAACACCATTAAACATCCAGTTAGTGTTCAAGTTCACCTACTGTAAATGTTTTAAAATTATAGTTTACTTGTTGAATTAGTGTCTAAATAAAATTAATATATTGCTAGTGTGTGTGTGTATGTGTGTGTGTTTTGTTTTGTTTTGGCTGTGTTGGGTCTTCATTGCTGCGCGTGGGCTTTAGTTGCCGCGAGCCGGGGGCTACTCTCTTTGTTGTGGTGTCCCGGCTTTTCATTGCGGTGGCTTCTCTTGTTGTGGAGCACGGGCTCTAGGCTCATGGCCTTCAGTAGTTGTGGCATGCAGGCTTAGTGGCTGTGGCTCAAGGGCTGTAGAGCACAGGTTTAGTAGTTGTGGGGCACACGCTTAGTTGCTATGCGGCATGTAGATCAGGGATCGAACCTGTCCCCCTGCATTGGCAGGCAGATTCTTAACCACTGCGCCACCAGGGGAGTCTCTGTGTGTTGTTTCTTAACTCCCTTTTAATCTGAGAATTTCCTGCTTTCTTTATTCCAACCCTCACCCCCCTTAAAGTGGACGAAAGCATGTGTGAGTGTGTCAGAATGAGAATGAGAAAAGGGCCAAAGATGGGATACTGGGGAACATGAAAAGATGACTCTGCCTTTAGGGAAATTATAGTACTTAGACACTGTTAGGTAGAAACATAACAAAATAGTATGTCAAGCCAGAGAAGTGTGACCTTTTGGAAATAGCACTGACCTGGAAGTAAGGAGACCTGGGTTTCTCCTGTTAACTAGCTCTTTAAGTCATTTCCCTTTTGGGTTTTGGTTTCCTCCTGTCATATGAGGGGGTTGAAATAAAGATCCTTTTAATTCTATGATTTTTGGAGGTATCCAAACAGGAAGTGTAAAGCAGTTCATTCAGTCATTTGATGATAATTATTGTGCACTTGTGCTAGGTGCCAGGGATACACTGGCAACAGATGTAGTTCTTTTCTTTCTGGAGCATATGATATAATGGTGAAAATCATTACGAATTGATAAGAGTTCAAACAAGTGAAAAGGAAGAGTCAGAGAAACATGCGCAGTAGTATGGGTAGAAAGTTGATAGATGTATCTCAGAGTATAGTGTCTAGATTTATCTCGCTGGGACAAAAGGTTGTCGTGCAGAAGAATAGAGAGGTAAGGAAAGGAACTAAACATTTGTTGAAAACCTACTGGGACTTACCTGGTGGTCCAGTGGTTAAGACTCTGTGCTCCCGGCAACTTCCCTGGTGCGCAGTGGTTAAGAATCCGCCTGCCAATGCAGGAGACACAGGTTCGAGCCCTGGTCTGGGAAGATCCCACATGCCGCGGAGCAACTAAGCCCGTGAGCCACAACTACTGAGCCTGCGTTCTGGAGCCTGTGAGCCACAACTACTGAGCCTGTGTGCTGCAACTACTGAAGCCCATGCACCTAGGGCCCATGCTCTGCAACAAGAGAAGCCACCGCAATAAGAAGCCTGCACACCACAACAAAGAGTAACCCCCGCTGACCGCAACTAGAGAAAGCCCGCGCACAGCAACGAAGACCCAACGCAGCCAAAAATAATAAATAAATAAAATTAAAAAAAAAAAAAAAGACTGTGCTCCCAATTCAGGGGGCCTGGGTTCGATCCTTGGTAAGGGAACTAGATCCCACATGTATGCCGGAACTAAGAGTTTGCATGCTGCAACTAAGACCCGGCGCAACCAAATAAAATTATTTTTTTAAAAAAAGAAAGAAAACCTACAAAGTGCTAAACATTTCACACATTATTTTAATACAGCCATGCATTTGAGTTAGATATTATCCCCATTTTGTAGATGAAGAAATTGAAGTCCAGACTAAGTAATTTGCCCAAGGTCACCAGCAAATTAAGTGACAGAACAAGAATTTAAAGCCAAAAATTTTTTTAAATAAATTTATTTATTTATTTAATTTTGGCTGCGTTGGGTCTTCGTTGCTGCACACGGTCTTTCTCTAGTTGCAGCGAGCACGGGCTACTCTTCATTGTGGTGTGTGGGCTTCTCATTGTGGTGGCTTCTCTTGTTGGGGAGCACGGGCTCTAGGCGTGTGGGCTTCAGTAGTTGTGGCGCAAGGGTTCAGTAGTTGTGGCTTGCGGGCTCTAGAGTGCAGGTTCAGTAGTTGTGGCACGCAGGCTTAGTTGCTCTGCGGCATGTGGGATCTTCCTAGACCAGGGCTCGAACCCATGTCCCCTGCAATGGCAGGCAGATTCTTAACCACTTCGTCACCAGGGAAGTCCTAAAGCCAAATTTTTAAAGCCTCCATTGTTTTTTTCATTATAGCATTATGAGTTTTACATATGATCCAAATACTGCCACTTCTTTTATATATATTCGACTCTTTTTTTCTCTGCAGGGAATGGGCAGATGACCAACATGGTCCAGCTACCAGGTGGGAGATTCCAGATGGGAACAAATTCACCAGATGGCAGAGATGGTGAAGGACCTGTCCGGGAGGTGACGGTAAAACCCTTTGCCATCGACATATTTCCTGTCACCAACAAAGACTTCAGGTACATCCAGTGTTCTTCCAGGAGAAGTAAAGGCTATTCTAATCTTCATAATATTTAAAAGGAGATTAGCTTGTTCACTACCATATATCATCTTTGCAATGGTACAGTGAGATAAGTGTTATCTACGTTTTTAAGATGAAGAATCTGAAGTCCAAGGACTTCCCTAGTGGCACAGTGGTTAAGAATCCGCCTGCCAATGCAGGGGACACGGGTTCCATCCCTGGTCTGGGAAGATCCCACATGCCGCGGAGCAACTAAACCCATGCGCCACAACTACTGAGCCTGTGCTCTAGAGCCCACGAGCCACAACTACTTAAGCCCTCACGCCGAGAGCCCATGCTCCACAACAAAGAGAAGCCACTGCAATGAGAAGCCCGTGCACCACAACGAAGAGTAGCCCCTGCTCACCGCAACTAGAGAAAGCCCGCATGCAGCAACGAAGACCCAACGCAGCCAAAATTTAAAAAAATATATATATATATCTGAAGTCCAAAGTTTCTGTTAGTGGCAGAGCTGAGCCTGGAACTCAGATCCTCTGACTCTTGAGCCAGTGGATTGTCCAGTGCACTGGGCATAGCACTGAGAAATATGGACAGAAGTCAGACACTCAACAGAAACCTCTGCAACAGGGGAGAAGGAATTGGGAGAAGGGTCATAGTAGCTGAGAGTCCCTTAAATTCCCTTTACATTTACTTAGGGAAATGGCATTGTTTCCAGAATCAAACATTTTGGTTCGAGCTTAATCTAAGAAGCCATGTTGAGCTGCGTCAGTGTCCCCAAGGTGATATGTTTTGGGTAGGTTAAAGTAGAAAATGATCCAGGACATATCTATAACTTACCTTCAAATGGTAGAGGAGGGAGTATAAAGGGAGGAGAGGGAAAGGAAGAGGAGGGGATGGGAAGACAATAAGCAAATGTGAGAAATGACTTACATGTTACATTTGTGGACTTAAAACTTTTCAGGGTAAAAAGTTTTGGGGAAAATTTGATTCAGAAGACACAGGCTGAAATAAGCATAAAGATTGTCAATATACTCCTCAGGCCTTTTGACTCATTGCTTCCACCTCTAGGGATTTGTCTCGAAGAATTAAAAGTTGTCCAGAAACATTTAGCTAAAAAACATTTAGCTATTGATACAACGCTAATACATTTACAGTGTCATCTTGTAAACAAATGTTAACAATTTTAGGATCACTTAAACATATTGTATCAATATACAGACTACTTAGCAGCCCTTAAAAATCCTGTTGTCAAAAAGAGATAGTTCTGAAGTGTTAAGTGAAGAAAGTAGGTTACAAAATACTAAATAGGGTATGATCCCATTTTTGAAAACTATATGTATAGAATGTATATGCGTTAAGAAAGACCTGGAAGATGCAACATGGCATTAGGTGACGGATTCTGCTCATGTTTTTGTGACTTCCAAAGGAAAATAATTACAGGAAGCACCTTCCGAAAGCTATTTAAAAATCCTTGGCTGTGGGGTGAAGGGGGAGAGAATATGGACAGGTATATCTTAGTTGGTGTGATAATGGATGATTTTAGTTTTTTTCTTTTTACCTACCTCTGTTTCCTTGTTTTTCTATAATATGATGTTATATATGCTTTTAAAAAAATATTTTTAAACAGGAAAGTTATTAAAATCGAAGGAGAAATCACTTCTGATCAGGCTTGCACCGCATCGTGACAACCAGAAATAGCTAGCTAGGTAGATGCATTCTTATTTTTTTTAATTTAATTTAATTTATTTATTTTTGACTGTGTTGGGTCTTCGTTGCTGCGTGTAGACTTTCTCTAGTTGTGGCCAGCGGGAGCTACTCTTCATTGCGTAGGCTTCTCATTGCGGTGGCTTTTCTTGTTGCGGAGCACAGGCTCTAGGCGCGCGGTTTTCAGTAGTTGTGGCTTGCGGGCTCTAGAGCGCAGGCTCAGTAGTTGTGGCACACGGGATTAGTTGCTCCGCAGCATGTGAGATCCTCCCGGACCAGGGCTCGAACCTGTGTCCCCTTTATTGGCAGGAGGATTCTTAACCACTGCGCCACCAGGGAAGCCCTAGATGCATTCTTTTATATTTTAAATTGACTCTTTATATTATGGAAATATAATGTCACCTCCAGTAAGCCCCTAAACTTTGCTTAGAACCCATAATCTGTCTTCGCCTCTCTGGTAAGAGTCTCAAACCGTTCAGGTGGTCAGAGGTCGATAAATAGCTGTTGCTACCAAATCTCATCTCCTCCTCCATTCTCAGTGTCCCTTTGGTGGGTGAACAATGTCTTCTCATATCAGAGGTCTGGCACAGATGGAGTACACTTAGCCCAGTGAAAACAATCCATCTTACCTTGGAAATCTGCTTTTGCTGAAATTTGCTCAGCCACACCAAACTATATGAAAATCCATTCTAAAATCTCGGCAAGTCATTTTTGTTTGACTCAATCTCCCTCATCTGTTTGAGGGAGATAATAACCCCTGTTCTGCCTCCCTCCTGTGATTGTTGTGACATTAGGTATGTGACGAAGACCTTTCTGAAGAGAGACCCATTCCTACTCTTGAATCTTCTCAGCAGCTTTATTCATTATCTCCAAAAACTGGAGGTAACCCAGATGACCTGCAACTGGTGAATGGATAAACAAAATATGGCCTATACATCCAGTGAAATACTACTCAGCAATGAAAGGCAACAAACTGCAAAAAAAAATAAAAAAGGAACAGGGATGAATCTTGGAAGCAGTATGTTAAGTGAAAGAAGCCAGACCCCCAAAACTACATACTACTGTATCATTCAATTTATGTGAATTTATATTCTGGGAAAGGCAAAACTATAGAGACAAACAACAGATCAGTGGTTGCAGAGGCATAGGGGAATTTTGGGGGGTGGTTGATGGAACTGCTCTGTATATTGATTGTGATAGTGACTACGTGCCATGTCACAACTCACAAAACTATACACCAAAAAGAGTGAATTCTCCTGTTTGTGAACTGCACACACAGCAACAGATTTTAAAAGAAAATCTGCTCAGGCTCTCAGGTGAATTCCTTGTAGTTCATGAAAATTCTGTGATGTGTGACTAATAGGATAAGGGTGTATGAGGTTTTCTGGAACAGGAGAGGGTGAGGGTGGAGCACAGAACCCTATTAGCTAAACCGTATGAAACATCTCTTTTCAGGGAGTTTGTCAGGGAGAAAAAGTACCAGACAGAGGCTGAGGTGTTTGGGTGGAGCTTTGTCTTCGAGGACCTTGTCTCTGATGAGCTTAGAAACAAAGCAACCCAGAAAATGCAGGTAAGAGAACCTAGGTTTGCAGCTGAGGGGATGGGAGTGGGACCTAGACAGAGAATCCTGTGGGATCTGGGGTCCCCTGGGCCACAGTAGAGAATCCAACCTGAGAACCAGAGGCAGGGAGGAAGCAAGAGAGACCCACCCTGGAAGAGTCAGATGAACACACACTCCCAGGAAGTTCACCCCGTGCTGGTTTCTGTATAGAGAGACTCGGTAAAGATGCAGACACACACAGCATTCAAGATACTCCCTGGACCAGCAAGAGAACCTCTTGAGAAGCCTCCCTCCAATACGGGTGGTGAGATTTTGGACACAGCCTCACTTGGACCACCTGAGTCTCAGCCTGAAGGCTCTGCTTTGCCTCCTGGGTGTCAGTCAGGAAGGTGCCCTCGCTGGGTCAGAGCATCTTTTTAGTCATGCTCCTTTCTTTTTGCAGTCTCTCCTCTGGTGGCTTCCAGTGGAAAGGGCGTTCTGGAGGCAGGTAAGCGTTGGTTCCTCTACTTTGTTTTCTCCCCCTGTTGACTCTTGGGAGGCCTGGCTTCCCTAGACCCTTGCCCATCTAGAAATACTGAGTTTAAAAGGATGACAGAGAAATTTCAGGGAAGCAGCCAAGCCACCCTGTTTTCTCTGCCCTAATCCTTTTACCCCTGGCCCGTCCCATTTCTCCCTTTCGTCTCATGTTTAGTCCTTCTTTCTGACTCTGGACCTCTCCTCACTCACCAGGCTCTCTCTTCCCACTTCCTTGCTCCATCTGTGGTAAAAGCTGAACTCAGGCACCCTAAGCCTAGCCTTCCTTAGACTTCCACGGGCTCCCAGAAGCTTGTCTCACTTCATCCTGGCTATCAGCCTGCAGGTCCCGGCTCTGGCATCCGAGAGAAACTGGAGCTCCCAGTGGTACACATGAGCTGGAATGATGCCCGTGCCTACTGTGCTTGGCGGGGGAAACGGCTGCCCATTGAAGAAGAGTGGGAGTTTGCTGCCCGAGGGGGCTTGAAGGGTATAGAGATGCCAAGCGATTTCCCTTTATTCTTTGTCCCCATCCTGCCTTGCATTGGGGGCTTTAAAGGGTGGGATAGGTTTGTGCTCCCTAGAGCAGTGCTTCTTTTTTTAATTTAATTTTATTTATTTATTTTTGGCTGCATTGGGTCTTTGTTGCTATGCACAGGTTTTCTCTAGTTACAGTGAGTGGGGGCTACTCTTTGTTGCGGTGCATGGCTTTCTCATTACGGTGGCTTCTCTTGTTGCAGAGCATGGGCTCCAGGCGCGAGAGCTTCAGTAGTTGCAGCACACGGGCTCAGTAGTTCTGGCTCACAGGCTGTAGAGTAAAGGCTCAGTCTTTGTGGCGCACGGGCTTAGTTGCTCCACGGCATGTGGGATCTTCCCGGACCAGGGCTCGAACCCGTGTCCCCTGCATTGGCAGGCGGATTCTTAACCACTGCACCACCAGGGAAGCCCCGAGCTGTGCTTCTTACACTGTGTAATGATGGACCAGTTGTTGTTGGTGTTATTTCTAATCCATCTCAGACCAATACTTCCATAAAATAGTGTAAAAATTAGTAACTGGAAAATGGAATGAAAAAAACAGACATGTATTTTTTTAATTATTGGAGAGTCTACAGACATGTTCCATTTCAGTAAGTATGATCAGAACAACATAGCATAGGGAAAAAGAAAAGGATTACCTGTACTGTATACCTTTTCCATAGCTGTATAGGGATTAATATAACATTGCTATTTGCTTATAACTTTGTTAGTTTGCAATCCTAGCTAAACAGAAAGTTAGAGTGAAATAGCAATTTCCCATATTCAGCACCTCTACACAGTCTTTGAATGAACACTGGCTATACCAATAGTCAAAGTTATTAATGTGATAAATGAGGTTGCTTGTTCATTTATCCAGTCTAAGTCTAAAGAACAAGTTTCTCAATGCTTACTCTCAATTTCTGTACTTATCCCAGCATGAGCTGGTAACAGATAGTTTGCAGAATGGCATTGGTCAGAATCACACCTAGAATTGTCCTGTCCTGGAGCAAATCAGAAGCCAGGGCCTCCGAGTGCAATACTGTGAGTGGAGGGGAGGGGCGTGGGAAGTAAAAGTAAGTAATCTTATTCTGTTCTCATCACTTCCTCACTTCCTTTCGGTTGCCTCGCTCTTTCTGCCTTTCCCTTCTTCCCCAACTCCTCACCTCTCCCTCCTCCGCTGTCTCCTTGCCCTCCTGGCAGGTCAGGTTTACCCCTGGGGAAACGAGTTCCAGCCAAACCGCACCAACCTGTGGCAGGTAAGACACACCTTCCTCACTCCTGTCCCTTCTCAGAGTGTTGATTGAGACCTGCTGTGGGCTAGACACTGTGTTAGGCTGTGGGACTCAGAGGCCTTCGTGTTGTAATGGAACTGAAAGCTGGTAAAGGGGTAAAGCAGAAGACCACGTGGTGGGGCTCTATAGTGAAGCTGTGCTGCGTATGCTGGGGGGTGTGCTGGGAGTGTGCTCTCTGGTGCTGCAAGAGCAGGGCGTGGCTTCACAGGGAACATGCCATTTGAGCTGATTGAACCGGAGTTTGCCACGAGAAAAGTGGAGGAAACAACATGCATGTCAGCAGTGGATTAGGAAAGGGTGCTGTGTGTTCAGAGACATGCCAGACTCGGAGAGGCTAGCGCACGGGGAAACAGGAGGTATAGGAGATGAAGTAGGCAGTGGATTGGAGGCAGGTTATGAAGGACCAGGGGTGCCGAGATGTGGTTTTAGATTTTACCCTCCAGGCAGTGGGGAGCCGACAGAGGTCTTGAGACAAGGGAGAGACAACATCATTTTGATTTGGGGGATGCTGATTGTTGAAAATTTGTGTGGGATCAAATGCAGTAGAGCTGCGGGAGGTCTGTGAATCCGAGGCTGCGGCCATGGCCCAGGGCTGTGAACACTTGCACGAAGCAGAAGTGAAATTGAGAGGAAGCCAGGAGGGAGACGCCTGCCTGAGAGGAGAGACAGGGTTTGGTACTTTGCCACACATGGAGGAGTGGAAGAGAGGACTAGAGCACGAATCCAAGCTTGGGCAAGAGGGTGCTGGTGTGACTATTATCCAGAATAGATAATATGCATGTCGGGGGTCAGAGGGATAGAACTTGGTCAGTTTAGGATCAGCCTAGCTTAAGCTGCCTTTGGGTCATGGATATGCTCAGTAAGAGGTTGAAAGTATGAGTTTGGAGCTTAGGACAGAGGTCTGGGTCAGAGCAACTGGTTTGGCGCCAACAGCGTACACTGTAGGCAGGAATGACATCCCCCTAGGGGACTCTGCAGCATGAGGGGAGCCCAGCACCAGCATTTTAGGGTGAAGCCTTGAAAAGGGCCTCAGAGGTAGACTGACCTTTTAGATGATCTTGGGATCAGAGCTTTGCAAAAAGTCTTATCTGACTTATTCACCATGGGATCTTTGTTAAATTAACTGTTTTGAGTCTCAGTTGCTAGCTTTTTTTTTTTTTTTGGCTGCATTGGGTCATCGTTGCGGTGCGCGGGCTTCTCATTGCGGTGGCTTCTCTTGTGGTGGTGCATGGGCTCTAGGAGTGCAGGCTTCAGTAGTTGTGGCACACAGGCTCAGTAGTTGTGGCTTGTGGGCTCTAGAGCGCAGACTCAGTAGTTGTGGCACACAGGCTTAGCTGCTCTGCGGCATGTGGGATCTTCCCGGATCAGGGCTCGAACCCGTGTCCCCTGCATTGGCAGGTGGATTCTTAACCACTTCACCACCAGGGAAGCCCCAGTTGCTAGCTTTTTAAAGGGAGAAAATACTTGCCTCATAACCTGGTCAGGATTAAAGACAGATGTAGCAGCCCTAGCACACAGTTGACGATGAGTAAATTGTAGCCCCTTCATCTTCCCTTTCATAAGATCAGCCCCCATAGAGCAGGGGCAGCTGAACTCCAATTTCAACGAGAAGCAGAATGAACAAGTTGAACAAATTGCGTCAGCAAATACAGGTCACTTTTCCAGAATTTTGGCAGTAAAAAGCAGGAGGTGAGGAAGGCAGGGTCAGAGCAGATGAGGGAGAGTTAAGCCTGTTGGTGGTAGAAGGGAAAGCGATGGTACAGGGGAGCACAGGATGAGCATCTCGTTCCTGAGGAGACGGGTGCAGGTCATGGAGGAGGGGAGGCAGAGCCTTTCTTCTCAAGGCACATGGGGAGGAAGTCGAGAAAGTGGGAGTGGGGCAGGCTGGTGTGGACACAGGGGAAACGACACATTTCCTAATCCAGCCAGGAGGTCATGGTAGAGGACACGAGGCAGCTGGTTTGGGAGCTCAGGGTGGGAACCTCGGGTCACTGCCCTGTGCCCTTCCCCTACCCCAGAGGACACCGCGAGATGGCCTTGGTTTAAACTCCTTTGGGCAGGTGGGAGCAGCTGCCTTGGGACGGGATGGTAAATCTTTGAGCCTAAATTTCTCCCCGCTCAGGGAAAGTTCCCCAAGGGCGACAAGGCTGAGGATGGCTTCCACGGAGTCTCCCCGGTGAACGCTTTCCCCCCACAGAACAACTACGGTAAGATTGCTCATCGGGTTGCTGTCATGTCAGCGTTCACAGCTCAGCTGGTGGGATGGTCCTGCCCGAAAAGTGAGGCGGAGAGAAGCAGCATGGGGAAGCGTTGGCTCCCCAGGGCCATCGGGTGGCGTTCCCCAGCCTGGGCTAGACCCGCCGCTGTGCTTCAGGGCTCTTTGACCTCGTGGGCAACGTGTGGGAGTGGACAGCGTCACCATACCAGCCTGCCGACCAGGACATGCGTGTCCTCCGGGGGGCGTCCTGGATCGACACGGCGGACGGCTCTGCCAATCACCGGGCCCGGGTCACCACCAGGTGAGGGGCTCGGTAGCTGGGGGCTGAGGGTCTGGGTCCTGGACTCCCAGAGCACAGGTGGCACCAGATACGGCGTGGCCGCCACTGCCGTGCCTCCCCCTCCACTGGGGGCTGTGGGTACAGAAGAGGAAGCAAGCCACACTTGCCATGGAAAGCCAAGAGCCCGGGACTGCTGGTGCCTTTTCCTGCCAGCTGTCAGCACCAAGGCAGACTCTGTGTCCAGCATCTTAATTATGTGGTTTCCCCTCTTGTCCTCCAAGCTAGGCTTGCAGAGAGAGGGAAGTGGAATGGCCACATCGATAGGTCATGGCCAGGGGTCATGGAAATATTGACTCTTCCAACGAGTGTGCACATGAAAAGTCATTTTCTACAACCGTTTTGTCTTACAATCAAGAAAAACTAGGCTCAGGGAGGTCCTGGAGCCTGCTCATTTCACACAGATGGCTAGTGGTGGCACCTGAATGGTGGAGTCCCCGGCTCCCGAGTCCCCTTCTAGGACCTTCCACCTTGTTCATCTGTGGATTTATTTTGGTTAATCTCCCTGCAACTCCTCCTGCTCCTGGGTTCCGGAAGGACTGTCGAGAAGCCACTGTTCCTGTGGCCTCAGGGTGTCAGGGTTGCAGGCGTTTCTTTGATACATTGAGCCCTTGGATTTTCCTCACCTTTTTCTTTAGGATAAAGTAGTGGAGAAAGTATTGGCCTGAGGACCAGGAAACTGGGTTTGCCACTGATTCTGTTGTGCCACTAAAGCAGTGGTTGGCCTTGGGCAAGACATTTAAATCTTTCTAGTGTCTGACTCTGGGTCTGTGAGATGGTGAACAAAACACACCTTCCAGAGCAGTAAGGGAAATGGCAAATGACGGAATATGTGTGAAACTTCTCTGGAAAGTGTGAGGTACTGATTGGTGCTACGATAGTCTCACTTTTTGCCGACAGGTTTTTTTCAGCTGAGTTATTCTAAACTACCGACAGTCGAAGTTATTACTTGTGGCCTTTCCTTCCTTCCAGTTCAGTCTCTCAGGACCACCCTCACTTCCTCTACTGTGTCCCAAGGTCCCTTCTTACCCCTTTCCCCCAGGAATGGCACACCCTCAGGCCCTACCCTCACACTAGGTTTCTTTCCAGACTGTGTATGCCCCCTACCAGTCCCCAGGCACCCCAGACCACAGCAGGCCCTGGGAGCTGGAGCAGGAGAGTTGGGTAAGGCCCCGGGTCCCTTTCTCAACAAATGTCCATTCTCTCTCCCCTTCTCTGGTGGCAGGATGGGCAACACTCCAGATTCAGCCTCAGACAACCTAGGCTTCCGCTGTGCTTCCAGTGCAGGCCGACCACCTGGGGAGCTGTGAGCAGCCACACAGAGATGAGGAGAGTCCCCCGTGGCACCCGTGGCACTCCCTGGCCACATGCCAAACACAGCCAAACTCGGGACTACGTCCATCCCCTCCCCCATCCCGTGGCAGACACCCCTCCCCCAGGCAGGAAAGGACCCTGACCTCCGCGGAGGGGCGCCACTGTCTCTTGGAGAAGGGGCCCAACTTACTGATTGTGCCCAGGAGCCGGATGTTTCTCTTAGAGGTCAAATATTGACCGTATGGGGGCCACATACTCAAAACAGTTGGGGCACAGTGCTCTGAAAGGCAGTTTGTGAAAAAATTTTAAATCTGCTCCCTCCTCCTTTCTCGCTGTCTGACCCGGGGACCTGACATTGTTTGCTCAAGGCAGAATTTCCCCAGGTCTCCTTGTTTTCCCAGCAAGTTGCTGTAGAAGGAAAATGATTCCTTCATTTGCCTTATTTGTGGGGTTTCATGCACCTCCGAGGGAACCTAGTTTCCACCGTATGTGAAATGCAGTTCTGTGGGCTCTTTAAAGCACACTGTCAGTCTTAAAAGGGTCTAGGAGAACGACGGATTTACCAGGCGCAACTGTGTATCATGGGAGGCACAGAGTGAATAATACTCCACAAAGACAAAGAGCAGAAGCTTCCCTTTCTATTATTAATTATGTAAGGGCTGCCCTATGCCTCTAAAAACATGGCCCCAGAGAAGAACCTGCTCCCGTGGTGTCACTGGACTTTGTGAGGTCAGTAAAATCTCCTGTGATTGCGATTCTCAGACTGTTCTCTTTCATCCTCACCCTGGGACCCTAAAGGCGGTGCACCGAGTGTCAGTAACTGTGGGCCTCCCTTGAGGACAAGCGGACATGGTGGTATAGCTGGGCAGTGGAGAGGCAGGGTGCTTCTGGTTCTGGACCACAGCTGGTCCCCCACTCCGTGGGCCTGGCTCCAACTGCACTGACCACCGCGTGACGCCTCCAAGAGGGGAGAGTGGCCCCAGCTCCTGGGGTCCGGGCTGGGGCCAAGTGCCCCCTCTGGACAGAGCCCTGCACCCGCTCTCACTCCTGTGCCCTCCATATCGGTGGCTTCTCCTCCCGGCCTGCCCCCCGTCCCACCTGGCCTGCCGGCCTGCCCGTCAGTAGACCTCCTCAGCCAGGGAGAGGAGCACAGCCTTGGGTGTGTTCTCGAAGAGCGCCGCCCGGTTCTGCTGCTGCCCCTTCTTCACCCAGTGGCCATACATCCGGAAAGCGTACGCGTCGATGAGTCGCCGCAGGGGCCGGAGAGCATAGGGGTCTCGGATCATGATCTCCAGGGTCACGGGCTTCACCCGGCGGTACTGGTAGTAGATCCGCACGGAAGCCAGCACCGTCAGGGCGATCACCTGCGGAGGGCCTGGCCTGAGAGCTGGACCTGCCCCGCGGCCTGTTTCCTTCCCGGTCCGTGACGGCAGGCCCTGAGCTTGTTTGCCACGAAGGCTTGTGTGGTTTCTGCTGGGCCTGTCCTAGCGTTCCCGCCTCCCCTCCCCCCGCCCCCCGTTACCCCCATTCCCACCCGACCAGCAGGCGCAGGGCTTAAGGCTGTCGGAGCCAGAAGCCAGAAGTTGAGCTGCAACCATCACAGGGCTGAGCGGGAGGAGAAGGGTGGGTGCTCTGGAAACCCCATGGGCGTAAGGAGTCCCCAAGAAGGGCACCGGGAGCTTGGACTTCAGGGGCCTGCGGCACCCACCCCGGGGCCCTGAGTGGCAGGCGAGCTTAAGTACCTTGAACTTCCCCCGGGGGCTGAAGTGACGCACTTCCTCCACGGTGTACTGCTGGAAGAAGGGATGTGCCAAGGCCTCTTCTGCCGAACAGCGGCCTTTGGGGCTCACCACCAAGAAGCGGGAGACCTGAGAGAACGAGACAGAAGATGTCTATGGGGGGTTCCCTCCTGGCAGGGCCTCCATCCCGTGGCATGCACGGTACACTCCCCTCTCCCCACTGTACGTGCCCCTCGCCTGACCCCCGAGCCAGGAGGCCTTTCCTCTCACCAAGTCCTTCACAGTGTCCGAGTAATCATCCCATTCTGGTGAGCCAAACTGGTAGTTGCCACTCATGATCATCCTCAACATCAGCATCTGCTTGCGGTGCCAGAAAGGTGGGGAGCCGGCCAGCAGCGTGTACATGATGACCCCCGTGCTCCACCTGGCACCAGGCAGCGGGGAGGAAGGCAGGCGGGCCAGCTGTAGCTCCCACCGTGCCCTCCTCCCCAGCCAGGGGCTCCCGGCCATGGGGGCATCCCTGTCCCTACGGGTCACCTCCCTTCCCCCAACACACTCACATGTCCACCTCCTTCCCATAGCCAGGGTGGTTATCATCCATGGAGCACTCAATGATCTCAGGGGCCAGGTAACTGGGGGTCCCACAGACCTCTGCAGGGATAGTTTCCATCAGAAGAGGTCAGCAGAGGCACTTGGAAGAGGAAAGCCCAAAGAGACAATGGAGAAGGAACCGAAGTGGTGGCTGGGCTGGGACTCTCTGAACACGGGCCTGGCCCAGGGCCAAGGGCTGAGGGGTCCTGTGGCCACCCGATGGGGCACCGTCAGTGGCCTGGTCACTTCTAGCTATCCTGGCCTGGAATGCAGGCAGTGGGAACCTGGCTCAGCCCAGTCTGGGGAAGAAACACCCAGCCCTGAAATGGTAGGATTTTTATTTTGTGGGGGAAACCCAGGCAATCTCTGTTCCTAGGAGAGCTGAGGAGAGAGCCTGAGCCCCCGACATGGGCCAAGGCCATGTTACCAGACCTCGCAGTTTCTCTCCTGGCTTCAGCTGGCAGGAAAAGCCAAAGTCTGTGAGCTTGATATTCATGTCATCATCCAAGAGGATGTTCTCAGGTTTCAGATCCCGATGCACGATGTTGAGTTTGTGCAAGGTGAAGATCACCTCCAGCAGGGTTCTCATGATCTTTCTGGGGTGGGACAGGAACAGGTTACTTTCATCTGCTACTCTGCAGGGTCAGGTAACAGGCAGGGACACCAAAGCCCATAAGCCAGCTGGACTGCAAGTCGGGGAGGACTCAAGACAGGCCAGGCCTACCTTGGCTGAGTCAAGGAGGAAAGGAGGCCACCAAAGCCAGCGGAGCACACTGCCGACCCAGACGGGTGCATGCCACGCCTCTTCCGAGACCTCAGCGCCTAAGCAAGGGACTCAGGCCGGAAGTAGGAAGAGGGGCAAGTGGACCCTCACCTGGTTTCCTTCTCGCTCAGGGTGACCTTCTCAGTGAGGTAATCAAAGAGCTCCCCTCTCTTCATCCTGTGGGGACAGAGGGTTTGTAGCTGGATGTGCCCCAAGGCAACCCCCTCCTTACCCTGCTCCCAGAAAACTGTTTCCCACCCTAACACCTCCAGGGGCAAAGTGGGCTGCTCCCCACAAAGGACCAAGGTCTGTGGGGAGGAGCTAGGGAAGTGAGTGGAGAGGCTGTCTCAGAAGGTTGAAAGAAGAACAAGGGAGACTGGGGGCTGGGGGCTGGCACCAGTGCGAAGGTCCCCCCATGTGTGGGAGTGACAGCATGGACTGGGATCCATGAGGGTCAAAATCAGGGTTGTGAGGGGAGAGAGGGAACTTGAGCCACTGGCACAAGGCCCCAGACCCAGATCAGGATGACAGGAGTATCCTGATTTTTCCCAGGAACAAACAGAAGCAACAGTAGTGATGGAAGAACAGTTTTACCTATTTTAGGATTTCTTAGGATTAAGAATTGTGGTTCCATTTTCTCACTTGGGATGATCTAGAAAGAGGTTTCTGCTAGAATCATCTAGTTATACCCTGAAGGGCAATTTGGGGCAGCATTAAAAATAGCTTCCCCAAGCAACTCCTTCAAAGGCTAGAGACATTTGAGCTGCCCCCAAGGGCTCTACGGGACAGTGCCACCGAATGGAGTTGAGACAGCTAGAGCTGGGCAAGTCTGGAGGGGTCCTAGGAACGTCTCCTTTGGTTAAATAGGAAAGGTGCATCCTGCCTGCCCCTCCAGGAAAAGCAGGGCCCAAGGGAAGAATTCTGGCCAGTATCTGAGGGAGGCAAGAAAATCCTTGAACTTAACTGGTGGGACGGGGAGTTGAGTTCTGTTTGAGGAGGAACCCAGAAATGACAGAAGTGAGCCTGGTTTCATACACAATTGGTACTGTGTCCCCAAAAGGCAGTGTGTGCCTCCAGTTTTGATCACTTTAATTCCATTGTAAACACGCTAGGAGAACTCACTAATAGCAGCAGCAGCAAAAAGATTTACCAGTCAACACTGGGACCCCGGCAAGGTCCATCAGCAGGCTCTTGCCTTCCTGGAGCTGGTGGTTGAATTGTATACACAGACCAAGTTAAATTGCGTGCGTCTCCAAGAAAAACTTAACACTGCACGTGTTTAGTATGGCTACAAAATGAAGTGTTCCAGCAATACAAAATCTGCTTGAATAATCTTCTCAAAGCTAGTCCCTAAATTAGCAGTTATGTATGGAGAAGTCAAGACAGCTCTCCAACGATTCCTGCAACAGAGGTGTGTGTTCTTTAGTGAGGACTCCAATGGAGCGGGGGCGTGGGAGCTGGAGAGTTCCCTTCCTTGGGAACCTTTTCCAGTAACAATGGTAAGAAGTCTGAGTGCACGGTTCACAGAGCACTTTGTGTTGTTCGAATTTGATGCTTGGAGCCTGGTGAGATGGACAGTATCTTTTTTCCTTTCCTGAGAAAACAGAAGCTCTCCCAGCTAAAAGGCCCACTGGTCCCTGGGGGCAGAGGGCCCTGTGACAAGGAGCTCATCTCAATAGCCCGTTGGTGCACAAGCAGGGGAATAGTGACACCTTGCCGTTGATGCTCCTGCTGACGACAACGACGATGATGTCAATCTTTGAACCACAACCCAAATACAATCTCTACCACCTGTCTCCCTGGTGGGCCTCTTGCCCCCATATCGCTGGCTTCCTCCTTTCCACTCTTGCCCCTTACAGTCAGTGGGACCCTTTATAAAAGTAAGTCAGATCACATCACCCTCCTGCTCTCGGCCCTCCAAAATTCTTACCTCCAAAATGCCTGCATAATCTGCTTTTTGGTACTGACCGACCTTGCATCCTGCCATCGCCACAGGCTTGCTCCACTCCTCCATCCTGACTCGCTTGCCGAGGCTCAAACATGCCAAGCCCACCCGGCAGGGCCCCTGCTCTGGCCGTTCCCTCTGCTAGAGGTCTCCTTCTCCAGGACCTTCATCCAGGTCTCTGCTCAGGTCACCTCCTGGAGAGCATTCCCTGCCCACTCCCTCTGACCCCCGCTCAGCTTTACATATATGTGTATAACTCTGTGTGTGTTTTATGACTTGACTGCTTTCTGTTTACGCCCTGTGCAAATTAGTGCATGAAGTAGGACTGCGTATCCTCAACGTCTAGAATAAGTATTGAATGACCACCATGGTCATCATCATGGTAGTTCACAATTATTAGCATTTACATTGTGCCAGTCACTGTGCCATTATTACTCCTGCAATACCGATGGGAAAGCTGATACTGACAGAAATCATCCAGCCCATAAGTGATGGACCCAGGATTTAAAACCTGGCAGCCTGACTCCAGGGGCTGGTCTGCCTAAAGCGTCTGTGACCTTATTTGGCATCCACGGTGTAAGGGGCGGGTGGGGGACTACAATAGAAGCCTCTCCAATAGGCCCCAGGCCTGGGTACTTACAGATCAAACACCAAGAAGAAGAAAGTGTTGGTCTCGTAAGTGTCCTTCAGCTGTACTGAAATGGAAATGGCTCGCTTGTCTCAGGCAACAGAGGGACCCAGGAGGGGGCAGTGGAGGCGCCGGGGGCAAGGGGACTAAGGCTGCTGTGGCCGGACTCAGAAGCTGGAAGGGGTATCGCGATGGTGTTCAAAGGAGGCGCACCAGAGGAGGGGGCACCCAGGGACTTCACACTCCCATTCCCACACCTGCACCCAGCCCTGCCTGTCACCCCTTCTGTGGGGCTGGAAGAGGGGGCTTAGAGCTGACTCCCGAGAGCAGTGAGGGTGGAGCCGGGAGCCTCAAGCCTCTGGGCACTGGGCTTTCAGGGCCTCGGGGTGCCACTCTGGTGCTTCTGGCTCGCTGCACTGGGGCCACACTCCCCGGCTTGGGTTATCAGAGCACACCCATGGCAGGGCACCGCGCCGCGGCTCGGGGCCGTCACTCACTGATGTTGGGGTGTCCTGAGACCTTGCGCAGGATGTCCACCTCCTTCTGCGTGGCCTCTCGCAGCTCCTGCACCTCCTCGGAGCTGAAGCTGCCCCCACCTGTGACGTCGATGATCTTCACAGCGTACTCCTGGCATGTGGGCTTGTGGATGCAGCGCCTGACAACGCTGCTCACTCCCCTTGGGGTGCAGAGGACAGATCATCCCCGGGGCCCCTCACCCCAGGGGGAGGCCCAGATCCAGGCCACGGCAGAGATGTCCTGCCTTGTCCCCCAACTCCCTGTGAGCTTTGGGGGATGGTAGGATGAAGAAGGCACAGAGAGGGCAATTTGCCTGGAGCCCAAGAGGACGAAGCCTGTTCTGGGGCCTCCTAACTCCTAGTTCAGCGCTCTTTCTCGGCACGGAGGAAGAAGCTGTACCCTCTCAGGGCCATAAGCTTCTCTCTGACACCTGATTCCTGACCCTGGCCCCAAACTGGGGGAGCTCTTGGCTGGGAGAGGTCTCTAATCTGGGTGCTCTTATACCCGCTTCCTCCATCCTGGTGCAGGAGGGCAGGACCCCGAACTGAGAGTTTCTCCAAGTGGACAGCGCTTTCAGGATGGAAATGGGGTCCGTGCTCAGGGTCAAGCAGAGATTGATCCCGCCCGCAGTGCCGGCTAGTGCCCAGGACAGAACTTCATGGGGAAGGTCCGGGCCTTACCTGCCCAGGATCTCCTTGGGCTCGTAGTTCTCATAGAAGCTCTGTGCGGAATGGGAGTCCGGCAGTGTCTTGTACTGGGTCATGTTCAGCTCCTTAAAGAGGGGAACAGAAAGAAACGGTCAGCCTTCCTGAGCTGGGGGATGTGCTCTTTGAGGGCTGAAACCGTTTCTCCCTTTTTTTTTTTGGCTGCACCACACAGCATGTGGGATCTTAGTTCCTTCCTCTGGTAACCAGGCACCCAGCAGAACCAGGGGTCGAACCCGTGCCCCCTGCACTGGAAGTGCAGAGTCTTAACCACTAGACCGCCAGGGAAGTCCCTCTCCCTCACCTTTGTATTTCCTGGCATCGGTCTGGCCTCTTGTGAATATTCGAAATAAATATTTATGATTTTTTTCAAAAAGCTTTGGCAAGAGCCTAACTTGCTTCTCCCCACTGGCTGTAAGCTCTCGTGACCCCAGGTGACCATGTGGCTCCCGGCATGTTCTCGTTGTTAGTTGTTGCTCCCCGGTAGGAGCAACAGATGGGCAGCCAGGCCCAAGCCCAGGCTCGAGGCAGGAATCAGGCCACCGGGCTGCAAGGTTAGTTCTGACAGGGCCAGCACACGCTTGAGTTTAGAAAGCACCACCGAGAAACTCTGCGAAGGACAAATTAAAGTGCTCTTTCCTTTCCTCTTTGAGGCGATGAGGCTGGTCCTGCTTTTCCTCGGCCTGCTCTCTGCACTTCTGGAAAAGGTGAGAAGCTTCATGGTTTCATTTTCAAATATGCTGCGCCCATAACCTCTCCTTATCTCCCCCACTTGTAACTGTCCTACCCAGAAAACACCCCTCCTTCTGCAACAGCCTTGCTGTGCTTCCCACTGATGCTTCCTCACCCATTCTGCCCTTAGTTTTTGTGATCACTGTCCCTCCTTCACCCTTCCTCCCTCCCTCCCTCCCTCCCTCCTTCCTCCTTCCTTTCTTCCTTTCATACTCTGAGAGGTACTGTGCCAGGTGCTCTGAGGGATGCAGAGTTTGATGGGTGAGTCCTGGTCCCAGCCTCTGGTATCACTTGTTCTCTCATCTCTATCCCACCGTGATCATCTCTAGATCATCCCAACCATCCCTCGCCACTGTGCCCAGTGCAGGTGTGTCGCAGGTGCTGCTCTGTAGATATAAGTCAATGGCTGGAGGTGTCCCTTTGGTCCAGGTTCCTGCCAGCAGGATGGTCACGTCCTCAGAATGCCCTGTGTCCTACCTAATGATGGCCATTGAGCCCTGAGTGGTCCTGCTGCAGTGTGGGGCAGAACGGAGCCAGGACACTCAGGCCTAGACCCAGAGGAGCTGGCCGGCTTTGCTTCAGGAACATAGAGGCCACTGGGTACGGAACTCCTATACCACACAGAGGATTTGAGGAATGGAGAAAATGCTGTACCAACAGGAAGAGGGGCAGATAGAAAATGGGCACGAGCTGCCTCTCAGCAGGGCCAAAGATGCCTCTGGTCCCATTTCCACCGCCCTTTCTGGGTCCAAGAAGGTCTGGCCTGTCAAAGAGGCCCATTTGCTGACCAGCCGAGCAGCAGCCCTGGCTGCCTCAGGACAGGCTGGCTGTTCCAGGAAGGCTGGTGTCCCCACTGCTGGGTGCCTGGTTACCAGAGGAAGGATTAGAATAACACCAGTCTCCTCTGCCAGCAGCAGGCTCTGGAGCTGTCTCTGCTCCACCCCCGTCAGCAACCCCAGCTGAGCACTGGAGTGTCTGTTCCCCATAAAAACGAGCTCAATTCCTGGTAAGCCGTTTAAAGTTCCCACGAGGGGCATCTGTTCCCCCTCCTCCCCCCCACCTCCCAAAGCTGGGTAAGGAAAGGTCTCTCTCTTCCTGCAGCCCTCCCTGCACAGACAGTGTATGTGGACCCAGCCCGGGATGCCGTCCCATCGGGGCCCGTTCCCTGGCACAACCAGCCCCACTGAGCCCCAGCAGCACTCCCTTCTCCTGGGGTGGGCGGCGGAGGTCTATCTTGCCTCATCCCCTTGCTCTAGGCCTAACCTGGGGCCAACTTCGCGCCTCTGTCCACTGCCCCTGCCTGCATTCCCCATGCCTTACCGAAGATGCCTTTGGAAAGGGTCCCCAAACAGGAGTAGGTAGCCTGGTCCTTTTTGGAACATGACATCCCTCCCTGAAACTTAGAGAATCAGAGCTGCCACTCTTCTGGGCCCATGTGCCTTCAGAAGCAGGGAGAGGTGGGTCTAAGGGATGTGGGGGGTTCTGTCTTCCCTATGCCACAGCCTCTCCTGCTCCCCACACAGCTACTCACCTCTATGTCCTCGCAGGCCCTGGAATGAACGTGACAGGAATCCCAGAGGTCCAGGAGCCCCCTGGGGACAGGGGACAACAGAGGGCTGAAGCGTGTCCCGAGCCGACGCTTGTGGCCAGAACAGGATATCTTGCTGCTCTTCCTTCAGGCTTTGCTACTTGAGGACGGAAGGCTGATGTGCCAAAAATAAATCCCAGCTGCAAAGCTGGGGTGCAGGCCAAGGCTCAGCGTGACAGTGCACGAGTTGGGGCCAAGGCTCAGCAGGGGTGACCTCTGGTGGAGGGTGAGGGAAGCTCCGGTGGCCTGGGAGCAGGCAGGACAGCACAAGGCGACCCATCTTCCCTCTGGAGCTCACTCAACCTCCAGGCTTAGAGGAGATAAAGCCAGCTTGCTGGGAACATGCTGGCTTCTCTGGGAGCCATTCCTGTGTGTGCTGAGAGCAGAGCCCTGGAGACACCCCAGCACACTGGTGTGCCCACTCTGCAGCCCTGGCTGCTACAGGGACCCGCTCAACTACGGTTTGTGTGGCTGCCTGACCCAATGCAGACCTCAAAGGCTAGGTAACATTCCCCTCCAGACTCCATCTCTGATCTGCCTCCATTTCATCCTTAACTTCAGCCTGCAGTTTCTAATGAGAGGAGTTCCATGTGCCAGGAAAAGCACATGGGCTCTAACTGTGTGTGGCTTTAGGCTGTTTGGGTGAGGATCCTCATCGGTGTGAGTCTAGCTTAAGAGGCTGAGAGTTGGAAATAACGTACGCAACAAGCTGGCACACAAGTAGACACTTTTTAAATGCTCACCCTCATTCTAAAGCTACCTGTTCTTCAAACCCCTAGTTCTTCTAATATACCAAAGGGGTAACACACTGCTTCATAGAGGTGCTGAGCCCACAAAAACCCATTTAATGAGCATTTTACAATGTACTTCATATGCACTCTCATTGGGCCCCCAAAACCCTGGTATTAAGCCAACTTTAGAGAGAACGTGACTTGCTCGATGAGGTGAGTAGGAGGGCCTAGGTGAACCTCAGATGTAGGCTCACGTGCTCTTTCCATTGTATCACGCTCGCCATCTCTTCCACTCTGGGGAAATACTTTGCTGAACTGCTATATAGGAGTTGGTAAATGACTTTGTCCCTATCCTTAAAGGCCTCCAGCTTATCGAGATGCAACATCTGGTTCCAAAGATGAAAACACTGAATTCTCCTTTTACTTACTGTCAATAGCCTTTTTCCCCGATTCTAAGCTGTAGATGCCTGCTGGCTTACACTTTCAATACATGACAAAAATCCCTTCTGACTTTAGGGCAAAAGGCCAATACACCTGGTGGAATATTCCCTGTGACCTTCTCTGTGTAGCCATGGCTCCCACCAGAGGCAGGCCAGGTCAGCCAGACTCTTGCATTCTATTGTCAGTGGTTCATTTTCCTTTGATTCAGTGATTCAACCATATTTGGGTATCCACCATAGAGCATCACGCCTTAGACATAAGGGGTGTTAACACTATGAACTCAGAAGTCCTGAGCCTTTAGGAAAATGGGCAAAAGCCCACTGATGAACCCAGGAGGGAATATGCTGGGGGACTGGCCAGTAGTGAATTGTCTGTGGTCATTTAGGTCCTTGAGCAAGGTAGTCTTGGCCTCTTTCAGGAAGTGAATGATTAGGTACAGAATGGAGCACTCTAAGAACACCGCTGAGGACGAGGTAACAACTAAATAATTCACTTACTCAACAGCACTTCACTTACCTTGCAGTAACAGAGAGGAAAAAAAAAATCAGATAATGGAAACTCTGAAAGGTATATTTGAAAGTAGGAAAACTGCAGAGCATAATGGAGACTGGAGGTCAACTCCCAGAAGTAAATGAAATTTTGAGCTCTTTGTGAGGGATGGAGCTGGGTTCACTTTTTAAAAAAATGATGCACCCCAAATTGAGTCCAACATGAACTTAAGACAGCTTGGAGAGGGCAACTTGAGTCTTTCAGGAAGAGGAAGCTACAATGCCTTAAGTAGAATAAAAACATCTGCAGGGAAACTGCCTATATTAAGAGAATGAATTTTCATCTCCAACCAATAAATTGGATAATCTAGGTTAACAATGACGTGTAGTGCTGACCTGGCCACAGGGAGCCCACACATGTAATGGGTCTGCTCCCACATTTCCTTTATCATTCACCTGATTACAAGTTAGTATTTTAGTTTCATTACTGCTCAGTTTACTGAAGATTGGCTCCAAAGGCCTGTAGCACCTGGAATCTTTTTAATGAGCAGCACGCTTGCTAGGGAGCTACTCCTTCCATAACTATTTCTCTACCAAAGCTCCTCAGGAAGCTCTGCCAGATGCTCCAGGCGGCCACTACTTTAATATCCAGAGACTACAGACTAGATACACTTAAAAACATGTAGAGACAACTGTGTTCTTCTGCAAAATGCATTCTGTTCAGCATGTGTATACCATGTATGATTTATAACCTTATACTTAAGAGACACATTTGGAAATAAAATCACTTTATTCTAATTAATTCACAAACAAAAGCATGTTTAAGAGGCCACACAAACATCCGCCCAGCCCCAAACTCAATATCATCTCAGTGAGCTTCTATATGGTGAGAATACCCTCTTCCACTGCAATCCTGAAGCACAAAAGCTATTAATGATTGAGGAGCTAAACTGGTGGCTTCACACTTTATATCTTCACTATCAATTATATTTTTAATGCTAAATCAACGTGGTCATGAGAGATGATTTTTCATGCCTTCAACTGGAACTTCTTGATTAAGCTAATCCTGCAAACAGAAAAGGTTTGTTAGAAGAGCACTAGCTACATATTCTCAACAAAACCGAAGTCCTCCAAATTATGAAAGCAGGGATGAAGCCCAAGGTTATTAGTTTCTTTCATAAGCTGTTTAAGGCTGCAACCAATAAAACTTCAACTCTACACTTTGAAGCAGAAATATAGTTACTTTGGTATTAGACATGGTTTCATCAAAGACTTCTGATAAACTTGGCCATGCAATCTCTTAACTCCACAGTTCAACCACCTATAAGGATTAACTTCTCCCCTATCCCTATTTCCTACATAAATGAAGGTGGGGAACTTTGAGAACCATTAGCCCAGACCAGGGTTTTAAAACATTTTTCTGTAAAGAATCAGGTAAATACTTTTCTCTTTGTGGGCCATATAGTCTCTGTCACAACTGCTCAACTCTTCCTTTGCCATGGAAAACAGCCATACACAACACCTAAATGAACAGGAGATGGCTGTGTTTCAATAAAATTACTTACAGAAACAGGTGTCAGGATGGCTTTGGTAAAGGGACCATAGGTGGTCAACCTCTGGCCTAGACCAATTCAGTATAAGAAGCCTGAAAAATGACTCTGTATATATTAAATATACTGTGACTCCATGAGAATCAACTCTAGATTTATCCACAAAAACCCTTTCTAAGTTTCTAAATAAAATCTGCAGAACTATAAATAAATAAATAAATAAAAACGCAGGTGGGAAAATGAAAATAATCAATTAATAGATGGTGAACTCTTAGATTGATAGGAGGAAATCACACAAAAACAAGTTGACTGCCAACATTCCAGAGAACTTAAATCTCTAAGTCCCACTGAGGGATTTAATAAACTTGTCTCTCTCAAATAAGGTGTGCAGAATGACAATGCTCTATCAGATCTTGTGCTCATTCCTGGACTTTGGTGAAATCGGCACTAAGGCTATGCAATAACCACAATAAGATCTTGGCACACTAATCTATACCCGCCTAAAAAAGAATCAGATTCAGAACGTAACTGAATCTGATTCTTCCTTAAGCAGGTAAAAGCCTAATATAATGACTAGAAAACTCTGGACCAGCTCCTTGTTAGATTATTTTTAGAGTAATTTAAACAAAATCTCCTCTAATTTGTCAGTTTAATTTATTAAACACAGACTCCCTAAGTTTTATTAGGTTCAAGGGTACCATTCAGTGAATTAAGCAGATGCAAGTTCAACCATGGATTGATGTATCACCTACCGTTCGCCAGTCTGCACTGTTTCAGCACCTCACTGAAACCTTCACAAAGCTTAAGGTCACCCTGGTTCTGGGCACACTCCAAAAACTGTTTCACCTCAAAAAAGCATGGGCCATTCTGCTGCTGCTGTGCCAGTTGGGCTCCCTGAGGCTCCTGCAAAGGCATAACATTCAGGACTGTTACGAAAGGAAATCAGAGACTTCCCTGGTGGCGCAGCAGTTAAGAATCTGCCTGCCAATGCAAGGTACCCGGGTTCGAGCCCTGGTCTGGGAAGATCCCACATGCCACAGAGCAACTAAGCCTGTGCGCCACAACTACTGAGCCTGCACTCTAGGGCCCATGAGCCACAACTACTGAGCCCGTGAGCCACAACTACTGAGCCCGCGTGCCTAGAGCCCGTGCTCTGCAACAAGAAGCCACTGTAATGAGAAGCAGAGTAGCCCCCGCCCGAAGCCTGTGCACAATGAAGAGGAGCCCCCACTCGCCGCAACTAGAGAAAGCCCACGCGCAGCAACGAAGACCCAACGCAGCCAAAAATAAATGAATGCATGAATGGAAATCAGACTTATACCCGAACAAAGAGCAATAACCACTCTTTGAGGTTAACTGGGGGAACAGAACTAGAACCAGATGCAAATTAAAGTTTCTATCTAATAACATGGACAGTGAAAAAAATTAAAGGCAGAAAGAAATGAGCTTTAACAAAAATCCCAGTTGTCATTAGAAAGATTCGTGAACAAAGATGCAAATAAAGTGGTTATCTGGGCATCTAAAGACCAGTGGTTCAATGATGTTTCATGGAGGAAAAAAATGGGCCTACTACAGAAAAAGAGATGGATGATAGTTTTAAGTACATCAGAAATACAATAGAGTATACAGCCATGCTCCTTAGAGGAGAAAATTCACATATCTCAGAAAGAAGGGCAGTGGCAAATATCAGGTAAGAGATGAGAGAGCACAGAGCCATTAAAAAGATTTCTAAACACTCAACAAAGATTGAGACTGAATCAGTTAAGTGTGACCATGACGAACTAAACAAAACATATATATGTATATGTGTATATATTCATATTCATTCATTCATTCACTCATTCATTTATTTATGCCAGGCCACACGGCTTCTAGGGTCTTAGTTCCCCAACCAGGGATTGAACCCCGGGCCCACAACAGTGAAAGTGGCAAGTCTTAACCACTGGACCACCCGGGAATTCCCCAAAATATTTCAAATCAGGGGAAAGTGGCTGTTTGACAGTCCATCAGGTTGAACTGCCACAATTCTACTCCTTGAGAAGAAATACCATTTGTCCAGGACTCTCTGACGCTGGCCTAAGTAAGGTACTAACGCAACTGCTGCCAAATATGGATAAACCATTCTCCACAGGTGGAGACAGTCCCAATACATAAGTCACTTACAACTAACTAGGTTTTCTTATAAAATACACCACCGAAGAGAATGCTGCCCCAAATCTTACCTGATAAGTGATGTCAGGCCTTGAGGGCTCAGCATTACTTCCTCCACTGAAGCCACCAGCGATGGCATGACCCAGAGTGTGGCCGACGGCAGAACCCACAGCCACGCCGGCTGCAGTGGTTGCCATCTGGGCCATCAGACCTGGCTGCCGGGGAGCAGCAGCAGGTGAGCCAACAGCAGATGGTGGAGCCGCTGCTGGTGGCTGAGCTGCGGGCGCTGGCCTGGGCGCAGTTCTCATCTGAGGCGCCCGGCTGTGAAAGAAAGGAACAGAAGGTATAAAGTTCCCACTCCCAACCAAGTTTGGAAATTGCCAACTTTTTTTTTAAAAATAAATCCAATGGGATATTAAGTCGATGCTATATTCTTTTTTTAAAAAAATAATATTTATTTATTTGGCTGTGCGGGTCTTAGTTGCAGCACGCGGGATCTTCGTTGCAGCACGCGGGATCTTCGTTGCAGCATGTGGAATCTTCAGTTGCGGCATGAGGGATCTAGTTCCCTGACCAGGGACTGAACCCAGGCCCCCTGCATTGGGAGCACGGAATCTTAACCACTGGACCATCAGGGAAGTCCCAGGAAACTGTCAACTTAAATAAACAAACAAAAAAACGAAAACCCCTTGTATATTAAAATAACCTCAGGATTTCATTTTAAATTATTAAACCAAATACTATATACATACAAGAAAACCTTACAGAACACAATTCCCTGTTTACATCATTTTCTCTTTAACCTTTTACGGTTGTAATCACCAAGTATAAACGCTTTTTTCCCTGCTTTTTTCCAACCATTTCCATGTATTCACAAAGTCTATAGTATCTTTAGAGAACACAGTTATTCCAATGTCATAAAAATCAATATAACTGTTAATGAGACAAAAGCCTCTACCTTCGTGGAGCTGACATCCTACTGAGGGATCAAATAAATGCTAAGAAAAAAATATTGAGAGAAGGCAGCATGTTGTGGAATGCTGCAATTTTAGGACAGTCAAGGGAGGTCTCACTGAGCTGGTAACAACTGAATGAACACGGAAAGATAGTCATCTTGGCAAATAAACTTAATCGAATTCCTTCATTTTTCAGATTAGAAAACTGAAGCCCAGTAAGTGGAAGTGACTTGCCTGAACTGTTATACCTAAACTGATTTCAACTATTTCCCATCTGTAGAACATTTGGATGCCTTCAAAATTTCACTAGTATGTCCAATGTTGCTCCAAAATTCTTTCACACAGATTATACCAACTCTGCATTTCTATTTTATTTTTTTTGCTGTACGGGGGCCTCTCACTGTTGTGGCCTCTCCCGTTGCGGAGCAACAGGCTCCGGACGCGCAGGCTCAGCGGCCATGGCTCACGGGCACAGCCGCTCCGCGGCACGTGGAATCTTCCCGGACCGGGGCACGAACCCGTGTCCCCTGTGTCGGCAGGCGGACTCTCAACCACTGCGCCACCAGGGAAGCCCCAACTCTGCACTTTTAGATTGTGGTTTCCCTTCCTTTGGATAGCAGCATCTTTCCATTACGTGAACTCCTTCCCTACGCTCCTAGTACGCAGTTTGAACACAATTCACCTTAGTCTAGAGAAGCAACGTGGTCCTCTGCTAAATGTCCTGAATTTGTCACCGGATAACTCAGGTCTGAGACCGGGCTTCTCTACTTATTGGTGGCATGACCTTAGCCAAGTCACTTATTCTGAGTCTCCAGTTTCCTTATTCCTGTAAAACAGGAAAATATCTACCTCTGAGGCTATCAGGAGGTACAACTGGCAGTACATTTTACAAGTATTTTATCAACTAGAAAACGTCATGTACACGTGAGGCCTTAGTGACTGTGTCCCCTACTGGGCAGAGCCCTTAGAAAAAAAATGATGAAAATGCTCCTGGAAGGTGCTCAAAGATTATTTACTGAATTGAAATACGATCGTTTCTCCTGATTATACTACCTTACACTATTTTTTCTATTTAAAAAAAATTTTATTTATTTAATTTACTTATTTTTGGCTGCATTGGGTCTCCATTGCTGCGCGTGGCCTTTCTCTAGTTGCCGCGAGGGGGGGCTACTCTTCATTGTGGTGCGCGGGCTTCTCATTGCGATGGCTTCTCTTGTTGTGGAGCATGGGCTCTAGGCACAAGGGCTTCAGTGGTTGTGGCGTGCGGGCTTCAGAAGTTGTGGCGCACAGGCCCAGTAGCTCCGCGGCACGTGGGATCCTCCCGGACCAGGGCTCGAACCCGCATCCCCAGCACTGGCAGGCGGATTCTTAACCACTGCGCCACCAGGGAAGCTCTTCTTGCTATTTTAGACGTTTCAGCCAGATTACACTTAGGAATGTCCGTTTCTTTCTAGAAGTGGCCTGTTTTAACTTAAAATGGACTCTAAGTATTTTAAGTAATAATTCATGGACATTCCAAATTAGCAAGTTTGCCACTAACGTGAAAACTAGCCAAAGCCCTACAACCAGCTTGCGGCGACCGGATGCGGGCCCACGCCGCCCCAGCCTTCGGACACCCCAGCCCCCGCCGCCCCGAGGCCCAGCGCAACCTCCCTCTGCGTCACGGCGCCGGCAGGGCCCCAAACCTCGCGGTGGCCTCACCTGGCCGGAGGGGCTACGCGGGAAGTGCGGCTTCGGCTTCCACGAGGCATCTTAAATGCGCGACGGAGCAGGGTGTACAGGCGCGAGACTCGCAAGAGACCCTGGCTGCTTCTACGACGAGCGAGAGAGGAAGTCGGAAGGCGGGGCTGGACTCAGCGCGCGGCCAATCAGAGCACAGGCAGAGGCCTTCCTTTCGCCGACGTCTCCGCGGGTCTGAAGGTCACAGGAAGAGCAGGACGTCATGGCGGCGCCTTGTCGTGCACGGTTTACGTCAGGAGCTCGGCGCCAGGACTGTTTAGAAAACCGGAAGTGGCCGTGGTGGTTGTGCAGATCTTGTCCTCCGAGCTTAACGCGAGTCACAACCGCTAGCTGTTTGCTTCCTAGGGCATAAGGACCGTCGCTACTACCGTCAAACGTTTGCCTTATTAACATGGTAGGTCAGCTCCAATCTTGAGTAAGTCAGAGCTCTGGCGTGATTGTCGCTGGACCTTAGGCCCGTTACTTAACCTTTCTCACCATTAAGTTACTCATTTGGGTAAATATTTTTTGAGGCACAATGTGGGCACATAATAAGACGGAAAACCTTAGGGATCGACAGAGCTGAGTTGGTTCTACTTGTATTTTGTCCGTGGATCCAGTCAACAAAAGTTAAATTCAGACAGTAATAATGCCTTACATTGATGTATTTCATACATTTTCAAACCCCTTTCATATATTATAGAATTTGTGCCCGTAATTGGTATGGTATTCGTTCACTGATAATTAAGTGAGATGTTCTGAATGATCTCCAAGTGCTAGATAGGTTCTGGAGATAGAGCAGGAAATAAGACTATCTCCGAGGAGTTTAAATTCAGGGAGGCAAGAGACAAACACCTACATAAATTAGATGGTGGTGATATGAAGCGAAAGCAGGGTAAGGGTGGTAGGGAGTTAGGGGTTGGAGAGGGCATGAGTCTTTGAAGAGGAAGTATTTGAATGGAGTCCTTGAGGAAGTGCGGAAGCAAGCCTCGTGTTTATCAAGGGTACGAGCATTCCTGGCAAAGGAATGGCAATTGCAAAGGCCCCAAGGATCGGTGCTTCAGTGATACTTGGTGTGAAATGCTTTTAACAGTACATTTTAGCACCTCTGCAGTAGGGGACAAGTTAACTAGTGGCATTTCATGGGGGGCTTCATGGGAAAGTCCTTGGGGGTAGGGTGGGATTTATGGAGGAGAGAAAGCAGAGGTAGAACCTCCATTTCTGCTTGGATGCCAATCAGAAATTTCCCCCTTCCACCAGAGGTAGCAGAGTTTAACACAGCCTTTCCAGCAACAGCAGAATGTTTGTGGAACTGAGGGGTAAATAATGCAAAAAACCTTTGTGAAAAACAAAGTTTTATTTTCACAGAACTTTTTAAAGAAATGAAAGGTTTACAAATGATAAGCCTTTGTATTCGCCTTTGGATAATTCATAAAAAGAGATGGGAGGAAGGAACTTTATTTATAAAGGATATTCTGGCACCAGAAGAGCTTAGAGTGAGCAGAGCTTTGGACAGACAGGCATGCAGACCAGAACAGAGACAATTTTAATCATACTTAGCTAAGTCATTAATTCCTAAATTGAAGAGAGAAAATTAGATGTTTGTAGAAGGTTATTTTGTGATAGTAAAAGATTAAGCAATCTAAATTCCTGTCAGCAGAATACAGGTTAAAAAAATTATGGCACATTCACACAATATGCAGCTATAAAAAAGAAAAGTTTTTCTGTGTATTGATATGAAATGATTTCCAAGATAAACTGTCAAGAGAAAAAAAGCAAGGGGCAGAATTGAGTATAGGGTGCTATTTGTGAAATGTAGAGAAAAGCCCATAGTGTCCATGAATAAAATATCTTTAGCTGCTAACACTGGTTGCCTTCAGGCAGTGGCACAGGGGTGAGACTTTTACTGATAACATTTTCTATCTCTTGGATTTTGAAACAATGTATTACCTCTATTCAAAAGACAAGAACATGTAAAAAGTTAAAATGAATAGCAAAAAAGTGGGAATTGAAAATAAATAGAATTCTGCTACCTATCATTTGCAGTTTGGCGGGTAGGTGTGCTGACGTTCACACTTTAGTAAAATTTTTATACCAACTTATTCCGTAGTGGTCACAGTCATTCTCAACAAATGCAATTACAGTGATCAAAATTTGAACAACGAACTCTTGCAGGCATTGTTACAGATATTTGGCTGAGTGGACTTTTGATGATTGCAATAAAAACTCTAATGAAATTAGGTGGTAAATATCAGAAGTTTTAAAACTGTGCGAACTCTGTTCCAGAAATTCCATGTCTAAGAATTTGAGAAAGTCATGAACGTGAAAGAAATTAGCCATAAGGATGTTGATTTAACAAAATGTATAAAATAGGGAAAATGTGAAATAACCTAAGTGTCCTGCAATATACAGTTAGTTAAATAAGTTATAATACATACATACAATGAAATGCTATGCAGCCATTTAAAATGTTGTGAAATAATATCTGAAGTGAGAAGTATCTTCACAAAATACCAAGTGAAAGAGCAGGTTACAAAATAGTATACATAGTATGTTTGTAGTTTGAGAAAGTTCTTTTATATTTTAAAGGCTGTAATTATATACATCCCACTAGTAATGTTATCCATTGGATGGTGATTTCTTTCTTCCTTCTTTTTTTTTTTTGGCTTGTCTATATTTTCCAATTTGTCTACAGTGAACACACAGTAATTAAACCTACTTTGGTGGTTTAAAATATGTCCTCAAATTCCTTGACACTCCCTTCAAAAGGTGGAGCCTAATTCCTCTCCAGCCTCCTGAAAGACCCTGAGTTAGAATCATCCAGCTAAGCCACTCCCAAATTCTTGACCCACAGAAACTGAGATAGTAATTTGTTACACAGCAATAGGTAACTAATACACATAACTTCTACAGTGAGCATATTTAAATTTTAAAAGCTCTAGTATCTAAAATGAGCAAAATCTAGTTAGAACATCTTACAGTGTTGCTTTAACATAGCTGATGTCTGTCTGGGTATGCTGTACTTTACAGCAGGAATTGTGTAGGAACTGAGATGATTAAGACATTAAGGTCCATACACTGTAAATGCAGTTTTTTCTTTGGATAACTAAGACATAGTTATATGAATATAGTGCCTTGCACATATCAGACAAAAAAGAATGAATGAATGAATGAAACTGTTGATCTAAAAGTACAGAATACTATAAAACAAATGGTTAAGTGGTGTTTATATGAAGTTCTAAAGGATTTTAAAGGAATGGACATTCAGTGTGGATGAATGCTTCTGGGAGAAAGTGGCACTTGGTGCCACTTTCACTTAGGTGAAATTAGTTTAAGAAAAATTAAAATTGTAAAGGGCACACTGAGTAGCACAGCACAGATTCAAAGGAAGAAGTAGAATTGAATATGGTGAATTTAGAGGACAGAAGACGTGTGTCACGAACCAGTGTGTTTTTGGAAGTTGTGAGAAACAAACTTAAGAAAATCCAAAAGATGGGGACTTGCCTGGTGGTCCAGTGCCTTCCAATGCAGGGGACGCGAGTTCCATCCCTGGTTGGGGAACTAAGATCCCACATGCTGTGAGGCAACTAAGCCCGCGTGGCACAACTAGAGAGAGAAAACCCACATGCCACAACTAGAGAGAAGCCTGCACACTGCAACGAAAGATCCCGTGTGCCGCAGTGAAGATCCCATGTACCACAGCTAAGACGAGACGCAGACAAAAAAAAAAAAAGCAATAGATGATTTGCAGCACAATATAAGGCATCTAAGCTTTTTGGCCTGCAAGGTTAGAGCAGCACTGAGGGTCTTTATACTATTAAAATGGTCTTCTGAAGATTAATCTGGACATGTCTGAGATATAGCAGAGGGAGACTAGGGGTAAGGAAAAAAATCCTGAAGGCTAAGACAGTGGTGATGTGGACATTATTACTAATTATTTGAGTGCCTATTGTATACCAGGCACTGAGAGCTTTACGTGCGTTATTTCATTTATGCCTCACAAGAACTCTTGAAATAGGTACTGTATCATCCCTATTTTATAGGTAAGGAAACAGATGCTTAGAGTTTAAGCAACTTGTCCAAGTCCATACAGGTGTTTGACTCCAAAGCGAAGACTCCTACCATACCACACTGCCTGAATGTTGGAGACATTTTAAAATAATGAAGTGAGTGAAAGAATTTAAGACTTCCCTGGCAGTCCAGTGGTTAAGACTCCGCACTCCCAATGCAGGGGGCAAGGGTTCCATCCCTGGTTGGGATACTAATCTTGCATGCGCTGCAGAGCAACTGGGCCCGCTTGCCACAACTACAGAGCCCACACATTCTGGAGCCCGTGCACCACAACTAGAGGGCCCGTGCGCTGCAACTACAGAGCCCACGCACTCTGGATCCCGTGCGCCGCAACTAGAGGGCCTGCGCGCCACAACTACAGAGCCCACGCACTCTGGAGCCCATGTGCCACAACTAGAGGGCCTGCGCACCGCAACTAGAGAGAAGCCTGTGCGCTGCAACGGAAGATCCTGTGTGCTGCAGCTAAGACCTGACACAACCAAAAATAAATAAATAAATAAATAAATAAATGTCTGTTTTAAAAAAAGAATAAGTCAGTATACTAAAGAATGAGTTAAGAACAGAAGCTATTGGGAGGATCCCACATGCCGCGGAGCGGCTGGGCCCGTGAGCCATGGCCGCTGAGCCTGCGCGTCCGGAGCCTGTGCTCCGCAACGGGAGAGGCCACAACAGTGAGAGGCCCGCGTACCGCAAAATAATAATAATAATTACCATTTGTAGAGCACCGGTTATGTGCCAAGCCCTTAAGGGTGTCAGACATTTTATATATTTTATCTATAATCCTGTTTGGCGAGGTAACCCAATATTATTCCCATTTTACAAATGCAAAACCTGAAGCATGGTGGAACTTGAAAGTAGCTACCACTCAGAAGTTTGCTGAATGCCAGATTGATGAACACCCATAGCTAGGATTAAAAGTCAAGTTGCTCCTTCCAGAACACCACCCTTCTCCCCCAACAAAGGACTCACCGCTGGGCGCAGAGATCTGACTGAATGCAGAGTGAAGAGAAAGAAAAGAGACCCTGCCATACTCTGCATAATTTTTAAACTATAACCCCAGTTCTTGGACTTGGAGTTTGTGGGTGGTTCTGAACCACAGAAGGATGTCTACAGTTGACGAAAACTGTGATGCTGGGAAGAGTGAATGTTTTTGAGTATCTGTTATGCCAGGTTTTCTAATTAGCTGTATGACCTCTGGAAAGTTACTTGAATTCTGTGCCTCAGAATCCCGTCTGTAAAATGGAGATAGCATTCGCTTCAAAGGATTGCTGTGGGGTCAGCAGCGCAGAGAATTCCTTTGTTCTGCCCACATTCATCTTTGTGACCTCTTTGCAGATAAGAACTCAAATATTTGTGGACTTGAAACAAGTTACCACAGCAACTTAAAAAAAACAAAACACCAGAAGAGTTAAAATGCCATTCTTGCTGCTCTTTAATTAAAAGCCCTAAACAGGCATACCCACTTGGATGTTACTTAATTAACAATCAGTAAGGAAAAGATACTGAACGTAAGCGATGTCGAAAAGAAGTTCTGTTGACCAACATGGACTGTTCCCCTTAGGACCAGAGTTACAGCTGGAGTCAGAGAAAATACTTTTATCAGGTCCTTTGCGTATGGGTATACTGTTGAAAACCAGACAAAAACAAAAATCAATTCTCTTTAGTCCGTGCATAAACACTGGAAGTAAATCCCTTACTTGTATTTTTAGAAAGATGTTTTCTGCGTTTCCTAGCCCCTTCTACCCAACTAAAAAATTCCAAAAGGTAGAATTTTAACTGCCGCCGGGCGACAGGCTGGGAGTTTACGGGGCCCAGCTAATGACTCGCTACGCGGGGCAGCCTCAGGAGGGGGCGACTGTGCCCCGTTCGAGTCGCAGGGGGCGGACTGGAGCGTTACCAGGGCGCTCGCGCGGGCCCGCACGCACCAGCGCTCAGGCGAGACGGGTGCGCGGCCGGGGCTGCAGCTGGCGCTGGCGACGCTGGCGCTGGCCGTTGAGGAGCTTCTGCGCGATCCTGCGCTCGTGGCCGCCGGGCACCCACCAGTTGGTGCGCAGGTCCCGCTCGCGCCGCGTCCGGCCCTTGCTGCGCCCGGCCCCGCAGGCCGGGAAGTCGCGCAGGTAGCAGTAATCCGGACAGTCATAGAGCTCCTCCTCGGAGCCAACCAGCGGCCATGCTTCGGGTGGCGGCGGCTAGGCCTGACCCTGGACACCAGGAAAGGCCGGGTCCATCGCGCCTGGCCTCCAGATCTGCCGCTTGCGCGCCAGTGCGCGCGAGTTTGTGGAGGCCCACCCCCCAGCGCTTCGATTGGCTCCGCCGAAGGGGGCAGGGCCTAGGGCTGACGTCACAGGACCGGGAAGGTACTCAGCGCGAGGCCTCTGCGATCTGGCACCTGGAACCGTGATCGTTTCCTCCATCCCGGCCTGTGCGCCGCCTGAGCGAGAAGGGTATTTGGCAAAATTCGATCAAACACTTGTTTATGTCGGTCAAAAGTGGGACATTATCCAAGTATCAAGTGTGAGGGAGCTGTGCATTCCTCCGGCAGACTTTTATCAGCATTGAACATTTTGTTAGGCTATTTGATGACAGGAGTAAGTGCTCAATAAGTGATGCAAAGTGAAAAATGAGCTTCTGAAGTAATATCTCTGGTATCCCAGTAATATATATTTAAAACATGTCTGGAGTGAAAGAAAATGCGCTGGAATGCTAAAAGTATTTCTGGCTGGTAGGGGCATACACACATTAGTTCTTTTTTCCTTTCCACAGTCCACGTGTTTGGTAAGGGGTATGAATTAACTGTATTAAGCGAGCGAGCGATTAAGAAGGGAAAGTCACCCTGCCTGCTGCAAGGCCGGGAACCGCGTGCAATTTCGGATTATCAGCAGGTGCCCAAGCCCAGCGGCCAGGGGACGCTAAAATTGTGGTAGCTTGATGCGCCGGCAGTTTTGGGGTGAGGGCCGAGAGTTGGGAGCGGCCGCGCGGGGGAACCAGCGCGAGCCCAGCGTCCCACCCGCCAGCCCCGGGTGCGCCCAGCCCCGCGGGCGTTGGGGGAAGGATGCTCCCCGAGAGCTGCAGAGGCGAGAGGAATCAGGCCAAGTGCCCTGCGCTCAGAAAAGGCCAGACCTACCTCCTCGCCGAGGGCAGTTGCACAGCTAAGCAGGAGTCATTAACACCCTGCGGCACCCGAGGCTCTGCGGTGACTACCCGGTCTAATTACCTAATTACTGTCTCCGTAAACGCTGCTCTCAGGGAGTTATTGCGAAGAATGCCTTTGTTTTGGTTTGGTTTAACTAGCGCAGATAATTCTCTTCTCATGAAAATTGCATCTAACCCCTCGGGGATTTTCTTTTTAATAGATCGAAAATAATTCAATACTTAAAAAAAAAAAAAAAGCCCTTTTCAGGTATTTGATCTTGCCGAGTTTCTGTCTGTGACCAAGTTGCCAATTTGAGTTTTTTCCTGCTCTCTGAAGTATCCCTGGTGGGGCGTGGCCTACATACCACGCTCTGAGGGCAATTTTGTTAGTTCCTTAAATGAGCAAATCCCAAGAGAGAGTTTTTAATAAAACGCAGAGAGGATTTTCTCTTCCACCCACGTGCCTTACACCTGCTACTGGGAAAGAGAGAAGCTAATATTTATCCCTCTACCACCCTCCCACACATCATCTCTTTTAAAAACTCTCTTTAGAATTTATGAAAATATTCAGACCTTCTCAGAAGTGAAAATAGAACAAAGAACTCCCGTATCCCATCACACGGATCCAACAATTATCAAGATCCTGTCAGGTTTGCTTTACCCCTTTCTGTTTTGCTCTGTCATTTTACTCCTATATATCTCAATATACAGCTCTAAAAAACTAGACTTTTTTCCGTAACCTCAATGCCATTTTCATACTTGACAAAGTCAACTTGGCCCTGTTGTCATCTAAAACCCAGTCCAGAATCAAATTTCTCGGATTGTCTAAAAGACAATAGAAAACATACAACTCAGAATACATACAGAATCTACACATGAAATTTTCTTGTATGGTGTTTGAGTCTCTTATAATCTAGGGTGGGCCCCTGCCCTTTTCATTTTTCCCTCTCATGACTTGCTGCAAAAACTGGGTCAGTTGTCCTGTAAAATGCCCCACTTTGTGGATTTTTCTGTTTCCTTGTCATGTCATTTAACTTCTTCCTCTCTCTTCCATATTGTGTAAATGGAGGTTGGCTCTAGAGGCTAGGAGGTGATGTGTGTTGATATCACACCAGGAGACCCGCAATAGCTCATGGTCCCAGTTTCAGTGATCAGTAGGCTCAGGTGGTGACAGCCTGCTCCTGCAATTGTATAGTTCCACATTAAGCTTTTATCTAATAGTTTCGACCATAGTTCATTGCTTTATTTGCTGTTGTGTTCATCTGCTATTATCTCATTAGGGGCTGTGAAATGGTAATTTTCTAATTCAATCCTTTCTTCCACATTTATTAGCTAGAATTCTTTCCCTCATGAATCTAGACTCTTTGGTTACCCTGATATACCTTTTTTCTTCCAGTTTTATTGGTATATAGTTGATGTACAGCACTGTATAAGGTGTACAACAAAATGATTTGACTTAATACATCATGAAGTGAAGACCACAGTAAATTTAGTGAACATCCATCATCTCATATAGATACAAAATTGAATAGAAAAACATTTTTTTCCTTGTGATGAGAACTCAGGATTTGCTCTGTTAACTTTTGTATATCACATACTGCAGTGTTAATTATATTTATCATGTTGTATGTTACATCTCTAGTACTTATTTGTCTTATAGCTGGAAGTTTGTATCTTTTGACTACCTTCATCCGATTCCCCCTCCCCCCCCATTCCACTCTCCCACACATTACCACTAGACCTGTCCTACAAGAAATGCTACAGGGATTCCTTCAGGTTGAAATGAAAGGACGCGAGACAGTAACTTGTAGCCAGATATAGACATAAAGATCCCTGTTAAAGGTAAATACATGGGCACATATAAAAACCTATTGTTGGGGCTTCCCTGGTGGCACAGTTGTTGAGAATCCACCTGCCAATACAGGGGACATGGGTTCGATCCCTGGTCCAGGAAGATCCCACATGCTGCGGAGCAACTAAGCTCATGCGCCACGACTACTGAGCCTGTGCTCTAGAGCCCGTGAGCCACAACTACTGAGCCGGCGTGCTGCAACTAGTGAAGCCCGCGCGCCTAGAGCCCGTGCTCCACAACGAGAGAAGCCACCACAATGAGAAATCCGCGCACTGCAACGAAGAGTAGCCCCCACTCACCGCAACTAGGGAAAGCCCACGCGCAGCAAGGAAGACCCAACACAGCCAAAAATAAATAAATAAATAAAACCTATTGTTATAAATTTTTTTGTAACCCCACTTTTAATTTTTCACAGGATTTAAGAGACAAATGCTACAGTAATCAAAACATGTAGTACTGGAATAAGGCAGACATATACACCAATGGAACAGAATAGAGAACCCAGAAATAAGCTCTTGCATATATGATCAAATGCTTTTCAACATTTGGTTCTGGGTAAACTGGATATCCATATGCAAAATAATGAAATTGGACCTTTACCTTACATCCAATACAAAAATTAACTCAAAGTGAATCAAAGACCTAAACATAAGCTCTAAATCCATAAAACTCTTAGAAGCAAACATAGTGGAAAAGCTTTATGACATTGGATTTGGCAACGATTTCTTGGATATGACACCAAAAGCACAGACAACAAAAGAAAAAATAGATAAATTAGACTTCATCAAACTTGAAAACTTTTGTGCATCAAAGAACACTATGAAGAGAGTGAAAAAGCAACTTATGGAATGAAAGAAAGTATTTGCAAATCATTTACCTGATAAGGGTTTAATATCCAGAATATATGAAGAACTCCTACAGCTCAACAACAACCAAAAAACAACCCAGTTTAAAAATGGGCAACAGACTTGAATATACATTTCTCCTTTCCTAACCTTCCTTGCCATATTGATTTCTAGCCCCCTGTGGTACTCCAGCAACTATGATAAACAATATAGGGTCTGTGCCAGTTACCAATTTATTGCCTTTTGGCTCCAAATTCACCCTTCATTGCTTGCTGTGCAAGAATTGGAGCTGGACCATTTAAGTATTTTTTTCTTTACCAGTTGGCACAATGTTAGTCTTTGTCAGGTGAGGGCTCTGGAGAGTAATTGCAAGAGGAAGGGGTTTCCCTTCTCATTCTAATATACTCTTTCAGCAGGCTCCTGCAGCATGCATGGGTTCCTTAGTGCTCAGCTCCTGCAGTGCAGATGGCTTCCCCAGCCCCAGGGTTCTGCAGCTCATGTAGCTCTTCCAGAGCCCCGCTCCTGCAGTGACAGTGGCCAGCACCACCCAGCCAGTCGTTTTCCCCTGAATCCTCCCATCCTTGGTTGCCTTTGTGTCAGGGTGCCTCCACTGAGATACCTCTCCAAGAATGACTTTCCTTGACACCCTAGAAGGTAGGTTTCTGGCAAGTTCTGGAGGGCAAATTTCCAGCAACTACCATTGCTGTGTAAAGCTCAGCTTCTCTGTTCACCGGTCCCAAATCTCAGACACAGAGTTTTGGGTAAAGTAGAAAAGGATAGCTTTATTACTTTGCCAGGCAAAGGGGGACTCCTGCCTGGAAAAACTCTGTGTCCCAACCCGGGATGATTTGATGAGGGCTTTTAAAACAGTGGTTCAAAGGTGGGGTCTCTGACAAGATTAGGGTGTGCACCCCGCTTGCACTCCCTTAATCTCATCTCAGATGGTGGGTCTCCTAATCTTGGTGGGCTTCTCTGGTCCCTTTCATCTCACCTCAGCTGGTTTCCTGGCTGCTCCTCCCTTGATGAGCAACTGTTCAAATCTGCCCTTCAGAACTCCGGGAAGGTCATGGAGATTGGAGTCTTGCCTATAAGAAACAGGGGACAAAAGGGCCTCTATACCTGGGAGCCTCACAGGGCCTCACTCGGTTTCACCACTGGCCCAGCACTGAGCAACTTCTGTGCCATCCAGTTATCCACAGCTGTGTAACTCTCCAACAAGGTCTGGATCTCAGCCCTGGTCCTCTACCTCAGCTTAGGGTGTGATGGATGCACCTTATATATGCCGATCCTATATTCTTTAGAGTTCTCTTTACTTTTTGGCTAGCAGCTAATCCCACTTTACTCAAATCCCCTATTATAGTTAACACTTATATGTATTAAAATTTCGCTGTTCAAATTGCTGTGTGGCTTCCATCTCCCACTTTGACCCTGAGTGATACAGGGTCTCTGCCCAACACAACAAGGAAGGACACCCAGTCTCTCACCATTATACAGTATGGTGTGCTATGCCAGTAGTGGGACAGAGTATTGGGGGTAGTGGGTAAGAAGATGCCTAGAGGGTCCATGAAGACTGAAAGAATTAAGCTGAAAGGATGAGGAGGGGATCAGGTACTCCAAGTTCATCATTAACACCTCCTCTTGTCTTTCTTCCCACCATCACTAAATCTCTGAGTTATATCAATTCTATCTCCCAAGTCTGGCCCATGCTTTCCACCCCACTGCCACATCTCATGCCAGGCCATCATCGTCTCTGGCTGGTTTATTGTGAGGGCCCTCTAATTATCCTCTTTGCTTCCACCCCTTGTTCAGCCCGTTCTCCACAATGAAGCCAGAGAGATTCTTCTAAAAGACAAATGTGAGTCCTTGATTAAAAACTGTTGGTTGTGCCCATTGCCCCTAGGACAAAATCTGACTCATTTGGTCACAAGGTTTGGAAAGATCTGGCCTCTGCTCACCTTTTCAGTTTCATCTTGTGCCACCCCTCCCTGTATTCTTACTCTCCAGCCACATGGAATGTTAGTTTCCTTAGGAACCTTTATTAGTACTGTTCCCTCTTCCAGGAAACCCTCTCCCTACCACCACCTTCACCCTTTCACTCTCATCTTTGCTTCCTTAGCTCATCCTTAGCCGTGGCTAAGATATCTACTCCTCAGAGGAGACTTCCCAAACCTATCTTTCTCTGATCTGGCTAGGCGCCCCTTGTGTATATTTCAGTCAAACCCAGTACTTTTCTCATAATGCTTATCACAGTCTGGTAACTGTCTGTTAACATGTATGTCCCCTCACTACTATGACATGAAATTCATACTTCGTGGCAAGAAAAGAAAAATTTAAACATAAAAACTTTTCTCTGCCCTTTGGCCTCCTCTCTCCCCTCTACTGTGCATTGTGTATCTGCATTATGCATCGACCAAACCTCCCCATAGGCAGAAATACCTGCTCAGCCATAAAGAGCAGCATTCTCCTAGCACCAACAAGACAACTCCTTAAAAGATAACATTCCTTCCTGATTTTGTAAGGGGTCACGATGACCCACTACTTTGCACTCACAGATCTGGATTGTGTAAACTGTCAATAATACGTCACTTAATGTACAGCCCCTTGTCTCAAAAAAACTTACATAACTGTGCTTTGACTTCTAATGGGCAGAACAGTTCTTGGAGCTTTCTGAGAGGCTGTTCTCAGGTTATAATCCTCAATTTGGCTTGAATAAAATTTTCCATTTCTTAGATGGACTGATTAATTTTTCGTCGACACTACACTACAAGCTCCATGAGGACTGAAACTCTTGTTCACCCTTGTTTCCTAAGCATCTATTAATATTATAGTGCATGGTTCATATTAGGTGCTCAATAAAAGTTGGGGGGAAAAGAATGAACCAGCAAAGATGACAGGGAGAATGTGTGAAAGTATGTCATGTAAGCAGAGTGTAGAGACATGGGTAAGAGTGGCTGGACCTGAAGGGCCCTGTAATTTATACTGAGCAATTTGTACTATAAAATATAAATCAAACACCCCACATTGGCTGCTGGTGATTGAACTGGGCTTCCTGTTCATACAGTTGGTTTGACCAGCACAGTTTTAAGAACCTTTGAATGTGTATGCCTTTCAGTTTGCCACAATTCCCACTGGTGGCCACATTACATGGGCCTCCTTTCCTCATTGAAACTGGCTGCCTGCCTCACTGAGATCTGTGTTTGCTATCCCTGCAGATGGATGGGACGTAATTTAAAGAGGGAGAGGATTTAAAGAGGGGGATTTAAGATATGAGTTCTAGAAAGATAAATCCACCCTCAGTGGCGGTATGCTTTGAGGATTCCTTGGGAGAAGTGAATTTGTTTCATTCAAAGAGCCCTGGGAATAAAGGTAGACTCAGAAAATCAGAGGCAACAACCACATTTTGACTCAGCAGCCTGCCATATTGCAAGGCCTCGTGCCAGGAGCTGTGGGGGGATATAAAATGTAAGGGGAGGCTGGAATATAGCATCTCCTAGGGGATATGGCAGCCGTGGCCACGCAGTGCCCCACAGAGACAGGGGGTTGGTGCTGTTAGGGAAAACTGGATTTGCCTCTTGGTAGGTGTGGAGCCAAAAGTCACAAGCCAAAGAGCGGGAGGAGGATTTATTACTTGCAGCAAGTAAAGAGAGCACTGGAGATCTTTCCCAAAGCAGTGTGTCTCCCCAGACAGCAAAATTGCAGGTTTTAAGCTAAGGGTGGATACATATTCATGAAGGGGCTTGGGCTGCCCACAGAGTCCAAGCTTTAGTTGATTGAAGTATCAAGGGTCAGAAAAGGTCAACATCATCATCCCTTAGGTTTCACTTGATCTGGTAGTTGAGTCCCTGGGGGGTTTAAATTCTGCAAAGCACCTCAAGAAAGTGCTTCAGGCTAGTCTTTACCATTGAAACAGAACTTAGAGTCTTTACAACTGATTTGTTATCTTTGCTATTATTACTTCTCTTGGTTGATAACAGTTTATTCTTTTGTTCCTTCTACAG
>NW_006779491.1:816074-841334 GCF_000442215.2 Lipotes vexillifer | reverse complement strand
TTCCCTACATTTACATCTTGAAATATTGTGTTACGCTTGTTATAACTGATGAACCATATTGATACATTATTATTAACTAAAGTCCAATATTTTATATTAGGGGTCACTTTTTGTGTAGTACATTGTATGTGTTTTGAAAATTTGTCCATCATTACTGTATCATAGAGAATAGTTTCGTTGACTTAAAAATCCTCTGTATTCCACTCTTTGTCCTTCGCTCCCTTCCCCCAACCTCCGACAAAACTAAAACTCCCGGAAAATAACATAGGTGAAAAATCTTGGTAACTTTGGGCTTGGTGATGACTTTTCAGTTACAACACCAAAAGCATGATTCATGAAAGAAAAAATGGATAAGTTGGACTTTATTAAAATTAAAAACTTAGGGACTTCTATAGTGATCCAGTGGTTAAGATTCCATGCTCCTGGGACTTCCCTGCTGGTCCAGTGGTAAAGAATCTGTCCTGCAATGCAGGGGATGTGGGTTCGATCCCTGGTCAGGGAATGAGATCCCACATGCCACAGGGCAACTAAACCTGCGCGCCACAACTACTGAGCCTGCGTGCCTCAACTGGAGAGCCCGTGTGCTGCAAACTACAGAGCCCACGTGCTCTGAAGCCCGCACGCCACAACTAGAGAAGAGAAATCCCACACGCCACAACTAGAGAGGAGCCTATGTGCCACAGCGAAGAGCCTGTGTGCGGCAACAAAGATCCCGTGTGCCACAACTAAGACCCGACACAGCCAAAAATAAAAATAAATAAGTAAATAAAAGATAAATTAAAAAAAAAAAGGCTCTGTGCTCCCAATGCGGGGGCCTGTGTTCGATCCCTGGTCAGGGAACTAGATCCTGCGTGCATGCCTCCACTAAAAGATCCCGTGTACAGGGAACTCTACTCAGTGCTCTGTGGTGATCTAAATAAGAAGGAAATCCAAAAAAGAGGGGATATATGTATACACATAGCTGATTCACTTTGCTGTACAGTATAAACTAACACAGTATTGTAATGCAACTATAGTCCAACAACAATTTAAAAAATAAAAAAGTTTTAAAATTAAAAAAACAAAAATCCTGCATGCTGCAACTAAGACCCGGTGCAGCCAAACAAACAAACAAATAAATAAAATATTTTAAAAAATGAAATGAAATGAAATGAAAAACTTGGACTTTCCTGGTGGTCCAGTGGTAAGATTCCGTGCTCCCAATGCAGAGGGCCTAGGTTCAATCCCTGGTCGGGGAACTAGATACTGCACGCATGCCGCAACTAAGAGTTCATGTGCCGCAGCTAAGACCCGGTGCAGCCAAAATAAATAAATAAATAAATAAAATAAAGTAACTTTAAAAAACCATGCGTTAAAAAAATAATAATAAATTAAAAACTTAAGCTCTATGAAAGACACAGTTAACAGAATGAAAAAACAAGTCACAGACTGGGAGAAAATCTTTGCAACACACGTATTTGATAAAGGAGTGGTATCAAAAATATATTTAAAAAACTCTTTTAAACTCAACAATAAGAAAACTAGCTTTCTGACTAAAAGTGGGCAAAATATCTGAACAAACGCCTCACCAAAGAAGATATACAGATGGCAAATATGCATATAAAAATATGCTCAACATCATATGTCATTAGGGAATTGCAAATTAAAACAGTGAGTTACCACCACACACCTATTAGAATCGCTGAATTTCAAAGCACTGACAACACCAAACATTGGTGAAGATGTGGAGCAACAGGAACCATCATTCGTTGCTGCTGGGAATGTAAAATTGTACAGTCATTTTGAAAGACAGTATGACAGTTTCCTACAAAACTAATTGTAATTTTTAAGTTGGAAATCAAATATATAGCTTGTTTGAGGTAAATAGTACCACAAACAGATTTTCTTTAAGAGCCAAACAAATCTTTAAAAGCAAGTATCAGTATAAGACAAAGCTTCTGGTATAGGATCAGTAGTAAAAAATAATGATGTATGAGTACTTGGATAATGAACCCACTTTGCAATAGCACAACTTTAGGTATATATTGTGGATTCTCTATAGTTCAGAATTCTGAAATATACAACAACAGGCTGACTGTCCCTAAATAAAACTATTTTTAAAAAGGTGTAACTTAAGTGTTCTTGTATTTGACCAACTCCATCTAAGTTTAGATGTGTTGAAGGACATAGGTTAGTGGTTTTCAAAGTGTGAGCAAAGGGGACCCATGAGGTAAAAACCATTTTAACAACAATATTAAAGACATTATCTGCCTCTCACTCGTGTTCTTTCATTAGTGTAGAGTGGAATTTTCCAGAGGCTACGTGAAGTGTGATATCACAACAGATTGAATGTTGATATGAGAATCCAGTTGTCTTTTATTAATCCAGACATTAAGGAGATATGCAAAAATGTAAAATGAGTCCACTTTTCTCACTAGTGTGTTTTTTTTGTTTTGGAAAGTATAATTATTTTAAAAATACTTATGTCAACCTGTAATGGTTTTGTTATTATTTTGTAATGAACAAATATTTTAAAATTCTGTCTTGGGCTTCCTTGGTGGCGCAGTGGTTGAGAGTCCGCCTGCCGATGCAGGGGACACGGGTTCGTGCCCCGGTCCGGGAAGATCCCACATGCCGCGGAGCGGCTGGGCCAGTGAGCCATGGCCGCTGAGCCTGCGCGTCCGGAGCCTGTGCTCCGCAACGGGAGAGGCCACAGCAGTGAGAGGCCCGTGTACCGCAAAAAAAAAAAAAAAAAATTCTGTCTTAATTTCTAATATGGAAACTTTTAATATATATAACTCATACAAACGAAAAGTCTTAGAGATCTTCATAAAATTTTAAAATGTAAAGGGATGCTGAACGCCCAAAATTTGAGAACCAGTAATTTAGCAAGCGATGTGCAACTTGCTACTTGATGTATTTTAAAAAAATAAGGTATAGGATAGTGACAGTGAGATAAAGAAGAAAAACATAGGGCTCCCCTGGTGGCGCAGTGGTTAAGAATCCACCTGCTAATGCAGGGGACACAGGTTCGAGCCCTGGTCCGGGAAGATCCCACATGCCGTGGAGCAACTAAGCCCGTGTGCCACAATTACTGAGCCTGCGCTCTAGGGCCCGTGAGCTACAACTACTGAGCCCGCATGCCACAACTACTGAACCCTGCGCTCCTAGAGCCCGTGCTCTGCAACAAGAGAAGCCACCAAAATGAGAAGTCCACGCACCACAATGAAGAGTAGGCCCTGCTCGCCACAACTAGAGAAAGCCCGTGCACAGCAACGAAGACCAAATGCAACCAAAAATTAAAATTAAAATTAAAAGAAAAAAAAAGAAAAACACAGAGAAGTAAGTCCTAATGACTACTCATGCATATTCTTTTGACAACAAGAAAAAAAAAAGGCAAATAATTTTGCACAGGAACTTTAACACATTCTGTACAGTGGTCTCACTTTGCTGACATCATTTATACAAATTCTTCAGTTTTTACTTGACTATTATTATCAATATCTGCTTCCATGATCATTTAATCAACCTCCTCATGTGTTAACTTTTCTTGAAGGTGTTTTATCATGTGATGTAGTTATGTCGCACCAACACAGACAGTGTCATCCTTATTAAACACAAGGAATGTTTCTCTAATTTCTTTTTTATGTTTTTCATTTTTCTTGTCATCATTGTCAGAAAGTCCAGAAAGTCAACTGTACTATTTCCATCACCATTTGTTTCATTAATTTATCCTGAAATTTTGCTTCTAGGGAATTTTGCCCAAGAGGCCTCATTACAGTCTCCAATTTTTTGATGTTCATCACCATCCTTGTCAAATAGTGGAAAACTTCTTTCAATTCTGCACTCTTGTTTTCCCTTCAGCTGGTCCACCATGCTGCCAGTGCCACTTGTCTTCAAGTGACAGTCACACAAACGTTCAGTTCATTAGCTCCACTCAGACTCTCTGAAATACTATTACTTCTTAATGTTTATATGTTTATATTTATACATATTTTAAGTAAAACTTACATGGAAAAAGCTTATGTGTGCATTCGCTATTTTTTAAAATTTATTTATTTATTTTAATTGACGTATAGTTGATTTACAATGTTGTGTTAGTTTCTGGTGTACCGCAAAGTGATTCCCTCCCCCACCTCATCCTCTCTCTTGGCAACCACAAGTCCATTTTCTGTGTCTATGAATCTGTTTCTGTTTCATAAATAAGTTCAGTTGTATCATTTTTTTAGATTCCACATATAAGTGATATCATATGGTATTTGTCTTTCTCTTTTTGTTGTTTTTTAAAAAATATTTTATTTTATTTTATTTATTTTTTTGGCTCCATTGGGTCTTTGTCGAGGTGTGCGGGTTTCTTTCTAGGTGGTGCATGGGCTCCAGGGCACGTGGGCTCTGTAGTTTGTGGTACGTGAGCTCTCTTGTTGAGGTGCGCAAGCTCAGTAGTTGTGGCTCATGGGCTTAGCTGCCCTGTGGCACGTGGGATCTTAATTCCCCCATCAGGGATTGAACATGGGTCCCCTGCATTGGAAGGCGATTCTTTACCACTGGACCACCAGGGAAGTCCCTTTCTCTTTTTGATTTACTTCACTTAGTATGATAATCTCTAGGTCCATCCATGTTGCTGCAAATGTCAATATTTCATTCTTTTTTATGGCTGAGTACTATTCCAATATGTGTGTGTGTGTGTGTGTGTGTGTGTGTGTGTGTGTATCACATCTTCTTTATCCATTCATCTGTTGATGGACATTTAGATTGCTTCCGTGTCTTGGGACTTCCCTGATGGTCCAGTGCGTAAGACCCTGGGCTTCTAACGCAGGGGGCCCAGATTTGATCCCTGGTCGGGGAACTAGATCCCACATGCGTGCCACTACTAAGACCCGGGGCAGCCAAAATTTAAAAAATAAATAAGTAAATAGATTGCTTCTATGTCTTGGCTATCATAAATAGTGCTGCTATGAACATAAGGGTGCATGTATCTTTTTGAATTATAGTTTTGTTGGGATATATTCCCAGGAGTGGGATTGCTGGATCATATAACAACTCTATTTTTAGTTTTTTGAGGAACCTCCGTACTGTTTTCCATAGTGGCTGCACCAATTTACATTCCCGCCAATAGTGTAAGAGTGTTCCCATTCACTGGGTTTTGAAAATTCATTGGTTTATTTGATAAATGCATGAGTCCATTGGTAACCACCCAATGAGAAAGAAAAAGTCATTTGTTACGGTCAGGAGCTGGTTTTGCACTATCAGGCTTTGGCATTCTCTTGTTTGTTATTGCTGAGTACAAGTCTGCTGTATGAACCATACTTGGCTTTCCCATTCACCTGTTTGTGGTCATTGGGTTGTTTCCAATCGTTAGCTGTTAAGAATAAAAATGGTATGAATAAAAAGACTTTGTACATGTATATTTTGTGAACATATATTTTCATTACTCTTCTAGAAAATATCTAGGTGTGAAATTGCTGGGTCATATGGTAGGTGACATTTAGCTTTATGACTAGCTGCCAGATTTTCCAAAGTGTTTTACCATCTTACATTTTCCAACAATGTGTGAACGTTTCAGTTGCTCTTCTTCCTTGCCAACCAGGGCAGTTGTCATTGTTTTCAATGTTAGCCATTCTAGTGGGTAGAAAATAGTACCTTGTGGGTTTAATTTGAATTTCCTTTTCAGAAAACATCATCCATCATATTAACTGAATGCTGCTCATTTGAATTTTACTGTTTCTTTAATATACTTTATATTTATATTACTGTACAATTATATTTAATTTTCTAACTTGCTTTGGTTTTATCCTTGTACAAGGAACTGTCAGAATAAGGCATTTATTTTATTTTTTAGAGTAAGACATTTATATCTACTTTTCTGTTTGTACATATTTAAGTAACATCATAATAAAAATAATATAGGTCAACATTTGAGGCTCATAATTTTTCCTTTACAAGATGTAAGTGCATTGCTCAAGTCTGAACTGCTAACCCAGCCCACACATTTCTGCCATTCAAGTCTTTGTCCACTTTTCTTTTTTTTAAAATGTATTTTATTTTATTATTATTTTTTTTAGAAGTCAGTTTTTTTTAATTTAAATTTTTATTTTTTAAATTTATTTTTGGCTGTGTAGGGTCTTCATTGCTGTGTGTGGGCTTTCTCTACTTGCGGCGATTGGGGGCTACCCTTCCTTGCGGTGCGCGGGATTCTTTTTGCAGTGGCTTCTCTTGTTGCAGATCAGGGGCTCTAGGTGTGCGGGCTTCAGTAGTTGCAGCACGTGGGCTTAGTAGTTGTGGCTCGTGGCCCCTAAAGCACAGGCTCAGCAATTGTGGCGCATGGGCTTAATTGCTCCGCGGCGTGTGGGTTCTTCCTGGACCAGGGCTCGAACCTGTGTCCCCTACATTGGCAGGCCGATTCTTAACCACTGTGCCACCAGGGAAGTCCCAATACTTATTTTTATTTTTTTGCCGTACGCGGGCCTTTCACTGTTGTGGTCTCTCCTGCTGTGGAGCACAGGCTCCGGACGCATAGGCTCAGCGGCCATGGCTCACGGGCCCAGCCGCTCCGCGGCATGTGGGATCTTCCCGGACTGGGGCATGAACCTGTGTCCCCTGCATCGGCAGGCGGACTCTCAACCACTGCGCCCCCAGGGAAGCCCCCAATACTTATTTTTAAATAAAGATGTGAGAATTGTCCTCTACTCCTTAGCTCCACGCTCTTATTTTAAAAGATCATTACTGTTAACAATTTGGGGGCTTCCCTGGTGGCACAGTGGTTAAGAATCCGCCTGCCAATGCAGGGGACATGAGTTTAAGCCCTGGTCCAGGAAGATCCCACATGCCGCAGAGCAACTAAACCCGTGTGCCACAACTACTGAAGCCTGCGCGCCTAGAGCCAGTGCTCTGCCGCAAGAGAAGACACTGCAATGAGAAGCCTGCGACCTCAACGAAGAGTTGCCCCCGCTCACCGCAATTAGAGAAAGCCCACCTGCAATAATGAAAACCCAACGCAGCCAAAAGTAAATAAATAAAATTTTAAAAAAAAGAGGCACATTAAAAAAAAATGTTTGGGGGTGGTGGTGGGAGGGAGGTCACTTCATACTTTCCACTTTAATACATCATGGACACCTATGCTTATATCTACTGATCTACCTTAATCTTTCTCGTGGTCATGTCGTGTTTCAGTATATGGATGGATTACAGTTTTCTAACCAGTTCCTGTAGGCTTTTAGATTCCTTCTCACATTTGCTATGAGCTTTTTACATCATTAAAAAAATGAAAATATCTCACATTTCCTGGTAACATTTTCCTCTCTAAATTTTCCCCATAAACCTTTGAATGTTGTTAACTTTTCACACACCATTTAAAACTTTTAAGAACTTATAGTGTCTGTGTGTTCCTTCTTTTTCTTCATGGTGTCTTCTGCTCTACTCTGGGCTTCACCATCTAGGAAGAAAGACTGAGGAGGCAACATGGCTCCTGCGTGCTGGACTTGGGAGGGGCACCCCCTCAGCTCTAACATCTCCTCCAGTGCCCACCCTAGGAAGGTGATATTCAATGTTCTGGAATCAGTTCCCCCACCCCTTTATTTTTTTTTTGCTTTATTATCCCCTGACATAACTTCAACTGCTCCCTCCCTATCTGCTTCAAAATCTGTCTCTTTAGCACCAGACTCTTCCCCAGATGCCTTCTACTCCTATCCAGATAGATGCCTTGTATCTCCAAGACAACAGCTCTCCAGCCAGACTCATTATATGCACCCACAAAAACTGATTCCCTTTTTCTCAAGACCTCCTAGTCTCTCACCATCCATATCAAACCAGTCATCACAAACCTTATGGATTCTACCTTCTAAGAATCTCTGGATGCTTTCTCTTCAAGCCCGCTGTTACCGTCTGGGTTATGGCAACTGAAATTGTCAAGTTCTGTGTATGACAATTATTTAAATCTTAGTACAACAACAACAAAACCCAAAAACCAAAACATAACAGAAAAATCTTAGTACAGTTGACCCTTGAACAACATGGGTTTGAACTGCACAAGTCCACTTATATGTGGATTTTTTCCCCGCTGCATAAATATATACAGTAGTACAGGATGAGCAATTGGTTGAATCCAGATGCAGAACCACAGAGGGCCAAGGGCTGACTATAAAGTTATTGCAGGATTTTTCACTGGGCAGTTGGGTGCCCCTAACCCCAGTGTTGTTCAAGGGTCAACTGTAAATAGGAATGATCTAATTTCCGCCCTTCCTCTCTGTTCCTCTCCCTCCTTCCTTTCTTCTTCTTTGTCTCTCCATCCAATCCATCATCCATGCTGTCCCCCAAATTTCTCTCTCCAAAAGGCAGATTTGGTTGTTACTCCAAAACTGTAAGATAATAAACTTGTGTTGTTTCAAGTCACTAAGTTTATGGTAATTTGTTACAGCAGCAATTGGAAATTAATAGTGGGGGTGGGCATAGACAGCAGTATTAAGTAGAGTGGTCAGGGTTGGCCTCATTAAAGTAAAAATTAAGCAAAGTCTTGAAGGAAGTGAAGGAGTTGGCTAATGGTCTACCTGGGGGAAGAGCATTTCAGGTAAAAGGAACAGAATGAAGGCCCTAAGAGGGAACTGTCTGGTGTGTCTGAGGCTTAGGAAAGAGGCCAGTGGAGCAGAGAGAGTGAGGGAGAGAGAAGTGGGGGAAGAGGCCAGAGAGTTGACAAGCTGGGGTCCATGCAGATCATGTGAGCCCTTGGAGGTCATTGCCAGGATTTGGCTTTTACTCTGACTGATATGGAAATCAGGAAAGGGTTCTGAGCAGAGAGGTGAGACAATCTGTCTCCTGATTTACAAGGACCCTCTGGCTGCTCTGAGTTGAGAAGACTCCAGGAAGATTTGGGTAGAAGCAGGGAGACCAAGCTATAGCAACATGTGGGTGGGAGATGATAGTGGCTCTGACCAGGGTCATAGCAGTGGTGAGAAGTGGTCAGATCCTGAATACGTTTTGATCATCAACGGGATTTCCTGACAGACTGGATATGGGGTGTCAAGGTTGAGTTTTATTTTTGTGGAATTCTTTTTTTTTAATAACCTTCAATATTCTCCTTTTATTAAAATGAAAATATTTTATGTTTAATATCAGAATACCTTAGATAGCTATAATTAATGTACTACACTGTAGTTCATTCTAACTTCTTTATATACATAGTATATAAAGTGAGACTCTTTATACATAGTGAGACTCTTACCCAAGGTTGTAGCTCACCTCTACTTCCTCACAGACTTTTTTTTTTAACATCTTTATTGGAGTATAATTGCTTTACAATGGTGTGTTAGTTTCTGCTTTATAACAATCTGAATCAGTTATACATATACATATATCCCCATATCTCTTCCCTCTTGCATCTCCCTCCCTCCCACCCTCCATATCCCACCCCTCTAGGTGGTCACAAAGCACCAAGCTGATCTCCCTGTGCTACGTGGCTGCTTCCCACTAGCTATCTGTTTTACATTTGGTAGTGTGTATATGTCCATGCCACTCTCTCACTTTGTCCCAGCTTACCCTTCCCCCTCCCCATGTCCTCAAGTCCATTCTCTAGTAGGTCTGCGTCTTTATTCCTGTCTTGCCCCTAGGTTCTTCATGACCATTTATTTTTTTTTAGATTCCATATATATGTGTTAGCATACGGTATTTGTTTTTCTCTCTCGGACTTACTTCACTCTGTAGGACAGACTCTAGGTCCATCCACCTCACTACAAATAACTCAATTTTGTTTCTTTTTATATCTGGGTAATATTCCATTGTATATATGTGCCACATCTTCTTTATCCATTCATCTGTCAATGGACACTTAGGTTGCTTCCATGTCCTGGCTATTGTAAACAGAGCTGCAATGAACATTGTGGTACATGACTCTTTTTGAGTTATGGTTTCTGAAACTTCTCTAGTAACAAACTATAGAAATGATCCCTGAAAGTATAGTCTTTATTTTTGTGGAATTCTTAAATGATTTTTAAAAATCATTTTCCCAATCCTACCAAGAATGGGAAGCTAGATTAAAGAAATCTCAAGTCAGACCAGTCCCTCTCTGACTATACAGCACCTTATAACACCCCAACCGTACAATCAGGTTTTTGTTACTAAGGATTAGGCGGGACCCCTGAACAGTTGGTGCCTGTTGTTGTTGTTTTTCATCTATTAATCAAACTTACTTTATCATTCTTTTAAAAAATTTTATTTTATTGAAGTATAGTTGATATACAACATTATGTTAATTTCTGCTGTACAACAAAGTGATTCCGTTATACATATATACACATTCTTTTTCATATTCTTTTCCATTATGGTTTATCACAGGATAATGAGTATAGTTCCCTGTGCTCTACAGTAGGACCTTGTTGTTTATCCATTCTCTATGTAATAGTTTGCTTCTGCGTATCCCAAATTCCTACTCCATCCTTCCCCCACTCCCCCTCCCCCTTGGCAACTACAGTCTGTTTTCTATGTCTGGGAGTCTGTTTCTGTTTCGCAGATAAGTTCATGTGTGTCATATTTTAGATTCCACACCTTTATCATTCTTGATAGTCTTGTATACATGCGGTTTTGGGAATTATTTGAACAGCTTATAACATCTTATTGGTTCCCTCATTAATTAATTTTTCCCTGATCAGGTTTGATAAATGAGGAAATAAAATTATGTTGTTTGAATACTTTATCCAAGATTGGAGTCATATTGGCGACATCAAATCAATGCTTGAGCAAATGTGAAATTAGAGCTTTTTTAGCCTGGAACATTCTGGGTGTTGTTATTAAAGAAGATGCCATTTTATTTATTTATTTATTTGTTCATTTATTTTTTCAAACAGTGAAGAGAGTTAACCGAATTTTGGCTGCATTTATTGATACATAGTGTTTATTTTTATTTATTTTTTTAAAATTTATTTATTTATTTTTGCCTACATTGGACTTCGTTGCTGTGCGCAGGCTTTCTCTAGTTGCGGTGAACAGGGCTACTCTTCCTTGCGGTGTGCAGGCTTCTCATTGCGGTGGCTTCTCTTGTTGAGAGCACGGGCTCTAGGCACGCGGGCTTCAGTAGTTGTGGCACGTGGGCTCAGCAGTTGTGGCACATGGGCTTAGTTGCTCTGCGGCATGTGGAATCTTCCCTGACCAGGGCTGGAACCTGTGTCCACTGCACCGGCAGGCGGATTCTTAAGCACTGCGCCACTAGGGAAGTCCCTCACTGTACTTCTATCAGAGAAGTTTATTTAAGTCTCTTCTCTTCTGAACATCCGTAGATTTTACTCTCACAGACCATATCTATTGTGACATCAGGCAGAGAGGTCACAAAATCCCTGTAACATCAATTTCATTGTCCAAAACCCAGAAAAATACATACTATTTGAGCATCATGGTAATATCACAGTACAGTCCCAGTCCCAAGATGATTTCAGCACACATTATATATATATATATATATATATATATATATATATATATATTTATTTATTTATTTAGGCTGCACCAGGTCTTAGTTGCAGCACGTGAGATCTTCGTTGCTGCGTGCAGGATCTTCGTTGTGGCATGCGAAATCTTAGCTGCGGCATGGGGGATCTAGTTCCCTCACCAGCGATCGAACCCAGGCCCCCTGCATTGGGAGCACGGAGTCTTAGCCACTGGACCACCAGGGAAGTCCCTCAGCCCACTTTTTTAAAGTATGTTTAGTACAATATTTTAGTAGAACTGAGATGTTTGGAGGGTCCCTTGGAGGTTTGTGATAAGAGAATGTGACCCATATCTCTCAGGTTATTCAACCTAATCACTAAATGATTAATAACTCAAGTCCTTTCTCTACCTCTGGGTATATAGGTGATTTTGAACATGGCAGATCCTTAGGGTAGAGGGTGAAGAGTGGAGACTGAAAGTTTTGTCTTTGCTGTAAACGAGCCTGCCAGACAGATGACCTGGGGAAGGCCATTTAGTCTCTTTGAGCTACAGTTTCTCATTTGGGATCAGAGTTAAATATCACTAAGGGGCTTCCCTGGTGGCGCAGTGGTTAAGAATCCTCCTGCCAACGCAGGGGACACGGGTTTGAGCCCTGGTCTGGGAAGATCCCACATGCTGCGGAGCAACTAGGCCCGTGCGCCACAGCTACTGAGCCTGCGCTCTAGAGCCCGCGAGCCACAGCTACTGAAGCCCGCATGCCATAACTACTGAAGCCTGCGCTTGTAGAGCCTGTGCTCCACAGCAAGAGAAGCCATCGCACTGAGAAGCCCTCGCACTGCAACGAGGAGTAGTCCCCGCTCGCCGCGACTAGAGAAAGCCTGTGCACAGCAAGGAAGACCCAATGCAGCCAATAAATAAATATAAATAAATAAATAAATAAATATCACTAAAGTTCTTTCCAACGTAGAGAGAGTAGTATTTTCTACCCAAAGACCTGGATTTTAGTTTTTAGGCTTTGCCATTTATTAGCTGTGTGATCTTGGGCAAATTACAAAACCTCTTTGAACCTCTGACTTCTCACCTGAAAAATGGGGATAATCATAATTTGCAAGTTGTTCCAAGCACCAAATAAACTGATATATGGGGTAATACTGTCTAATAAACCATAAAGGAACACTAATGCAGAGGTATCAATTTTTATTTTTAAGAGTAGCTGGTCATAAAGGAAAACAAAATAAAACACAGTTTTGAGTTGTGTTCTTGGTTTCTTCAGAATTTGCAAAAACGGAAAAATTGTAAATGTGCTTACTGGGCCTTTATAGCAACGAGCACTTAGTTTGAAATACAGTATTAATGGCTTATAATATATAGACCAGTGCCCTCTGGGAATGCTTGGTCGTTGTGAAGAGAGCCAATCAGCTCTGATATGGAGGTGCATGGAGCCCAGCATCAGGGAGCGGCTGGGTTATAGGTCTCCAGCAGGACACAAAACACAGCACATCAGGTGGCCATGAAACACTTTGATTCTTGGGACCTTTTTAAAATTATTTATTTAATTTGTTTTTGGCTGCATTGGGTCTTCGTTGCTGCGCGGGCTTTCTCTATTTGCATTGAGCGGGGGCTACTCTTCGTTGCAGTGCGTGGGCTTCTAATTGCGGTGGCTTGTCTTGTTGCGGAGCACGGGCTCTAGGCACGCGGGCTTCATTAGTTGTGGCACGCGGGCTCAGTAGTTGTGGTGTGCGGGCTCTAGAGCGCAGGCTCAGTAGTTGTGGCACACGGGCTTAGTTGCTTCCACAGCATGTGGGATCTTCCCGGACCAGGGCTCAAACCCATGTCCCCTGCATTGGCAGGCAGATCCTTAACCAGAGCGCCACCAGGGTAGTCCATGTGGCCTATCTTTAAAGCCAGAAATGGCTGGTCGAATTTTTCTCCTGATGCCATCCCTCTGGTTCTGCCTCTCTCTTCTGCATTTAAAGGATCCTTGTAATTACACCTGGCCCACCTAGATAAGATTTTCCACCAAAGTAATCTTCTTTTAAGGTTAGCTGATTGGCAACCTTAATTCCATCTGCACCCTTAATTCGCCCTTCCTGTGTAACATAACATAGTTACATGGGGACTAGGACATGGATGTCTTGGGTGGGGGGCATTATTTTGCCTCCCACAGTGATGATTTTGTCACTGTGCTAACAAGACCAAGTGCTGAGCTCAGCACTGGGAAATTAAGCATGAATAACTCATGCTCCCTAATCTCCATTCATTCATGGGGGGAACACCTCACCTAGGTTTGGCAAATCAGAGTGGGCTTCCAGGAGGAGGAGGTGATATCAAAGCTGACAAGCGTCAGATGAGCAGGAGCAGAAGCAAGGCCAGTTGAGAGTAGGGGTTTAAGCAGAATGTTCTGAGCAGAGGGGAATAACACACTCCAGAAGCTCCCTGAAGAAAGAGCATGGGGGATTTGTGGGGCAGAAGAGATTCAGGAGGGCTAGACAGCAGGTAAAATTGAGAGGGGAAAACAGTGATGCTGCGAGGTAGGACTGAGCAAGGACCGTTAAGGAGTTTGGACTTTATCTCAAACGCAAGGTATTTAAATGGGGGAGCAACACGATCAGATTCATGGGGTAGAGGCATCACTCGGGCTGCTGTATAGAGAAGGCACTGACAGGAGCGGACAGCTCAGTGGGAGAGCTGGAGAGGCCCAGGGGAGAGGCCGCAGAAATGGAAAGGATGAATGGATGGATGTAGGAGACGCTGAGTTGACAGAATCATGAGGGGTGGTGAATGGAGTTAAAGGGAATGCCTGGGTTTCTGTTTGGGCAGCGGGTGCTTCTGTTTGTGCTTTTCACAGAGACAGAAATGCAGAAATAGGGTCACATTGCGGCGGAGGGGGTGGGGGTGGGGATGGGGCGGTGGTTGTAATAAGATGCTTTTAGGACGTGTTAAATTTGGGATGCTTGTGGCCATCCTAGTGTGGATTCTGGTAGGCACATCAGTATGGAAGTCAGAGACCCAGAAGAGGAGTCTAGGATGAAGATGCCTATTTTGGTGTGATCATCAACTAGATGAAAGCCATGGGAGGGGATGGTTTCACCCAGGAAGAGGGTGCAGAGTGAAAGTCAAGAAGTCACAGGATAAGGAGCACAAACATTGGAGGGGCTGGAAGGGCAGACTCAGCCTCCTATAACTGGAGGGGCCAGCTGCCTTTCCCTTCCTTCCTTCCACCCTCGCTCTCTCCTTTTCTTCCCTTGTTTCCTTTCTTCCTCACTCCCTTCTTTGCTTCCTTCCCCTTCCTCCTTTTCATTATTCCATTCTAATTCAGTCCAAAATTAGGCTTGATGAGCCCAAATGAGGTGGTCATGGTGGCCTGTGTGAGGACAGCAAAGAAATGGGGTGGCAGGGACAGCCCACCGGGGTCAACTAATTGGCGACCTAGAGAGGATCGAGCACATGGAGACGGATTCTGAATATATATTGAAATACTGGGAGCCAAGTTGCTCACTGTTGGAGAAGAGAGGAAGAAATATGGTGGAAAGGGGAAACGAGAATGGGCCCTGTGTTGTTGGCTTGGAATTGCAACTGTTGGTGTAAATTCATGCTTTATAATGTAGAAAGATATACCTATAAAGAGAGATATAAAAGTGTATGTGGGGGGTATACATATATTTATTCCCTGTTCCATCCACTGAAAGAGCCTGGGAGCTGTGACTCCTGATAGCAAATGAAACCAAGCCTCCTTGAGAAATGACTAATTTCAGTCAAGGCTTGGGAATGTATAAGATAGACCTGGAAAATTTTGCTGTGGAAGAAGTGTCCAAATAATTATGGGAACGTGTCAAAAGACACAGAAGGTGATTTGAAGGCTCTCACTTGCCAAATCTGAGATGATTTGACCACAAAAGTAAATAAGGATAAGAATTGATTAAAACCAATTGAAAAAATACAGAAATTCATGAGTCTACACGGATCTAAAAAATGAACAAATAAATGGGGAAGAGAAACTCTTCTGCATATAGTAGAATGTAAATCAACAAATGCAGAAAGAAACCAAGAGGGCCTAGAGATAGGAAAGAACTGAAGAAACATAATGGAAACCAGAAGAATGACATGTATGGAGGCGGGTGTGGTCAACAGTGTTGATTATTACTGAGGGGAAGAGCAAGGTAAATTCTAGAAAAGGTCTTATGGCTTTGGGCATGGAGGTTGTTGGTGAGAATCTATAGAGCGGGTTGAGGAGGGAGTGGGGAGGGAGAAAGTGGACACACTGAGCACAGATAATTCCATGAAGAAATTTCCCTATGAAGTGGAAGAAATAGAGGGGTAGCCGCAGGGAAACACACTGAGTTTAGGGAGGGCTTTTCGGAAATGGAAGAAACATGAGTAGTTTAAATGCTAATGAGAAGGAACTTAAAAAAAGGGACAGGTAAAGATACAGGAAAGTGGGAAGAAAATTGGTGTGAGGTTCCAGAGAAGGCAGGAAGAGAGGAAACCCCCCAGATGGGGGATTAGCACTTTCTTTATAACATGAGGGAAGGAGGAAAGGCAGAATACAGGATAATATGTAGATTTAGGGGCAAAAAATTGAGAGAGTTTCTGTCTGATGGCTTCCAAGTTTTTGTGAAATAGGAGATGGGGTCACTGACAGCAAGTGAGGGGCAGATGAAAAGCACAGAGAAGCATCTGGAAAACATGGGAGATAAAAAGCTGGCAAACATGCAAACAACTCCTTGGAAGTATCAGGGGTCCAGTGGAGGGTGGCAGTCATCAGGTTACAGTGGCCCCAACCTATGTGGTTATGGGGTCTTTGTCCTGTCCTCAGACTGGTTCTGCAAACCTGAAAGGGCCGGCTTTCTTTTCTTTCCTTCCACCCTCCCTTTCTTCTTTCATCCCTTCTTTGGCAGGTGGAAATGATGTATCATGTACCAGTTACCAATTGATGCCGCTTAGGTCCAAATCCACCCTTCATGGTCTGCTTTGCAAACGTGGAGATGGGTCCTTTTAAGTGTTTCCTTGTGAGCTGATGCAATATTAAGTATTGTCAGTAGAGGGCAATAGAGATCCATTGTAAGGACACAGGGCTTTTCTTTCTGGTTCAGGGGTACTATTCCCAGGCACCTGCCGTGCGCGGTGGTTAGCAGCACCTAACGGCCAGCAGCTTTCCGCAGCACACCCCTTGGGTGATTTTATAATGGACTGCCTCCAGTGAGACATGTCTTCATTAACCGCTTAATCTAGCACCCCGAAAAGTAGATTTCCAGCAAATTCCAGGAGGCGGATTTCTAGCACACCCCACCCACCACAACTCTACCATCCAATTTCTCAGGACTGTGCCCGCCCCCCTCCCCACCAATGTGGTCTGGATCTCAGCCCTGAGGGGCGGGGGGATCCTTCCTTAGGGATAATAGCTACTCTTTACATCTGTTATTCTTATATTCTTTAGAGTTCTCTTTACTTCTTACTAGCCAGTCCTTAGTTCCTCTGATCCTCTGTTACAATAATTCTTTATTTGCTTAATTTTTGTGTGGTTTATGTCTCCTGATTGGATCCTGACAGATACAGGATTGGTACAAGCAGTGGTACCCGGAGATAGACTTGCAAAGATGGGATTTGGGGGTAGGTTTGGTCATGGCTTTGGTTTTGAGTACAGTGCTGAGCTCCTTGTCAATGGAAAATGGGATGCTGGTAATTTATCACATGAAGTGAGGTAGCAATTAATCAAGCTATTTGTTGTTTATTGTGATGAAATGCCAACTGAAGCACATACCTTGGAGGCTAAGTGGCTGCTGCACTTGACAGTTACAACAGTAATGATGACTTTGAAGACTGTGGTATGAGACTGATTCTTGTGAGTGTACTTAAGCACTTACACAAGCTCAAGTCTTTAACTCTCAGCTTAAGTCATGGTTTAAGAACCTGAGATTGCCATGATAGCCCTCTTATTCTTATACAAGAATCTCTTATTTCTTGTATCAACAGGGCTAATATTGTTGAAAATCAAACACAAATTTAAGTATGTAGGTTGTTGAATTACAGCAAGAGTTGAGCTCACAGTCTCACCACGTTTCTCATGTGAAAGTTAGGGCATAAATTGGGAAAGAATGAGATTCTAAAACTTGGAATGGGAACGTATGTTTGGATCCAGATGAAAGTGACGATTTCTCACGGAAGGTGAGAAGCCAAAGGGGTGAATTATCCAGTTATTAATTTATTGCTTCTCAGATCCAAATCCATCCTTCATTGCCTGCTCTGCAAAAATAAAGATGGGTCCTTTAAATATGTTTTCTATGCCAGCTAGTATGATGTCCAGCTTTGTCAGCAGAGGTACTGAGGAGACATTGCAAGAGGAAGTTTTCCTTCCTGCTCCTGATGTGCTCCTGTTGGCAGACTCCTGTGACGTGAGCAGCTTCTCCAGTACCCAGCTCTTGCTTCACAGGTAGCTTCCTTATCCTGGATGCTGTTTCCACTCAGTGATTCAGTTGACCCGAGAGTCAGTTGAAATTTCAGTTTCACCTGCTGTCCCATATGTTGACCACCAGGTCAAGTGGATTCTGTCTGCTGAATATTTCTCATCCCTCCTTCCCTCTGCCCCTCACCCCACCCCCTCACCATGCCCACTCCCACTGCTTCTGTTCAAGCCTTGCTTGCAGGGTTTGAGTAGCTCCTAGCCTACAGCCTCTGCCTGTATTTTCACCTCTATTAATTCACTCTCCACACTTCAGACAGAGTGATTTTACTAAAATAAAATCAGATCCTGTTGTCCCCTAGCTTAAGTTCTTCAGATGGGTTCCTGGTGCTTATAACAGTGGTCTCCAAACTTTGTTCCTACATCACATCAGTGAAACGTTTTTGAGCATGCAACCACAATCTGTGCACATTAAGTTATATATATATGTTCTGCTCTACTTAAAATTATGAATATGGGGGGAAGGATAAATTGGGAATTTGGGACTAACAGATAGACACTACTATATATGAAATAGATAAACAACAAGGACCTATTGTAGAGCACAGGGAACTATATTCAATATCTTGGAATAACCTGTAATGGAAAGGAATCCAAAAGAGAGTATATATATATGTGTGTGTATATATATATATACATATATATATATGTATATATATATATGTATATATATACATACACACGGTTTTATATATATATATATAACTAAATCGCTTTGCTATACACCTGAAACATTGTAAATCAATTATAATTCAATAAAAAATTTAAAAATACATTCCAGTGGGTAAAAATTATGAATATGATAAAATATATACAAAAAAGGAAAGAAAATGTGCAAGGTAAAAATAAATATGAATAGAAGTTCTGGTATTTTCTTTCCACACTCAATAGTTATTTTTGGAATCTCCTGGGGGAGTATTTGCCCATTTTGAATACCACTTATTAATTGGACAAATGAACTGCTTAGCTTGGCATACGAAGCCTACATGATATCTTTCATTTGACAATAAAAGTTGGCTTAGGGACTTCCCTGGTGGTCCAGTTGTTGACTTCGCCTTCCAATGCAGTGGGTGTGGGTTCGATCCCTGGTCAGGGAGCTAAGAGCCCACATGCCTCAGGGCCAAAAAAACAAAACATAAAACAGAAGCAATATTGTAACAAATTCAATAAAGACTTTTAAAATGGTCCACATCAAAACAAACAAACAAACAAAAACTTGGCTTAAGAACTGCCTCTCTAGGGGATATGTGTATACGTATAGCCGATTCCCTTTGCTGTACAGTATGAACTAACACAATATTGTGAAGCAACTATACTCCAATAAAATTTGTTTGTTTGTTTGTTTTTGTTTTTTGCGGTACGCGGGCCTCTCACTGTTGTGGCCTCTCCCATTGCAGAGCAGAGGCTCCGGACGCGCAGGCTCAGCGGCCATGGCTCACGAGCCCAGCCGCTCCGTGGCATGTGGGATCTTCCCAGACCGGGGCACGAACCTGCGTCCCCTGCATCGGCAGGCGGACTCTCAACCACTGTGCCACCAGGGAAGCCCCCAATAAAAATTTTTTTAAAAACCACCTCTCACCTGTGCTACCTTCTCTTACTTTTCCAGCTGAAGTTGGAGACTTCTGCCCAAGATCCTGTGGCCCCTTTTTTCATATTTTTACCATAGCATTTTCATTAGTGGCAACTCCAGAATCTCCACCTCAGAAGACGTAGAGGCAGAAATCTGGTTGGGGTAGTTGGGTTTGGAGGGAGCTTCAGCTACCTGATTTGTCTTACTACCAAACACACACTTTTTGCTTAGATTGTAGGGACTTTTTGGCTGTGCCACCCAGGCCCACGGCAGTGAAAGTGCCAAGTCCTAACCACTGGACCACCAGGGAGCTCCCATTTAGGGACTTCTTTGGCGTGACTTTAGTGGAGGTGTTGAAGGCGATGAGGCTACTTAGGCACCCTGGCACCCACCCCTTGGCACACCTGAGTTTGGCGCGAGGCTGTCAGGGTCTGTTTATAGGGGACTCAACAGGAGGAAAGAGCACCAAGGCACACATGTGTGGTTCAAGAGTGATGGGCCAGGATCAAGGGAAAGTGGTTCTGAGTTGCCTTCTCAGTCTGTTCCTCTCATCATCTTCCACCCCACAGCCCAGAGAGAAATGCTGTTAGAGAGGCAGATGGGGCCAGACGCTGCAGGGTCTCCCAGGCCATGGTGAGCCATTCAGGGTGTGTGGTGGGACCCCACTGTAGGGTTTGGAGCCAGGGAATTATATGGCTTGATTCATGTTTTACATCCATTACTCTCTGTCTTGTGGAAACAAGATTGTAGAGGGACACGTGGAAGTAGGGTCAGATTTGTGTGGGTCATGTGGCAGTGATGTGACCTCAAGTGGACCATGGCCCTGGTAGTCATTGCTACACGGGGCCCTCACGATGCTGGGAGACATGATTACGAGCATGCCACGTCAGAGGAAGATCCAGTGGGGTAGCCTAGAACACATGTCACACACACCCTGGGCAACTCAAGATTTTATGAGTTGGAGTTCCCAGAGAGCAAGTTGGGTAGGACCAAAACCATGACATTCTCTTACAACTATGATGGTGGACTCATTTTTCATCTCCAGGCTCGTGTTAGCATGGCCTGGGAAACGTGGGTGACACTTTTATTGCCATTTGCTTTTCATCTATCATTAAGAATTTTTGATCCGTATAGTGTGACTGTATATAAACCTTCATTATGAAAGAGATATTTGAGTACCCAGAAACTGATAAGCTTCCTCAGGCTTTTGAAACAACCCTTGTAACAAACACTAAAGAAGTACAAAGTATCATTGCTAGTGAAAGTGGACAGAGGTGACGAGTCAATAGTACTTTGTACTTCAGCCACCTTCCAGCAGAGCATCTCAAAGGGCTGGATATATATCTGAACATCAGACCCTTTCACAGAGGTCAGGAGACTCTGTGATGATGACTTCTCTTAAGACCGAAGTATGACCCTTGTCAGGGTGAAGTCACCAGCTATTTCCCTAATCACAGATATATTGAATAACAGCTTTGTTCAGGATATGAGTATTGCATTTGGCTTGGGCTGGGCAGGTGGAGTATTGCAGAAGTGTGTGTGTGCGAACACTCACGTGCACACAGTGGGGGTGGAGGTGGTGGTTGAATTTGATAAAACCAGGAGGAGGCAGGCTGCTAAGGGGGACATTGGCTTTGGCTTTGGGCAAAGTTCTGACTCTGCCCTTCCTAGCTGTGTGACTCTAGAAAATTAACAAATACCTGTGGGCCTCAGTTTCCTCTTTTGGAAAATGAAGATGATAATTCCTCCCTTGATGAGTTAGTTATATGTGGATTAGATGATCCAATATGTGCAAAATATCTAATACATAATAGGGGTTGACTAAATATTTCCTGTAGCACATTCTTAATGACTGCTTAATTTAAGAATTTTTAGCATGACTATTGTTTTTGTAAAAATAATTTGAGATTATGTAAAATTCAAGTCATATACAAAAGCACAAAGAAGAAAGTAACAAATCATAAAATTTCCTACCACCAGGAAATAACTATTTTTAACACTAGGTGATAATCATTTCATACCTCTTTCTGTGCAAATAGGTAGTTTAATAGGTAGTTGGATAAATGAATGGATTAAAAATAAGTTTACATATTATGTATGTATTTTAGTTGAAATACAAATGTGAACTTTAATTTTCCTTGGGAGCTAATGAAACTAAAGTAAGATGAAAGATTTTCTGAACTTCAGAGAAATGCTTATGTACAAGTGATATTTGTTTCTTTGAGATTCATTAAGGTTGTGAAAAAAAGATCATAAAAAATATGATGATTCTTTTTAAACTGCAGTGTCCGTTTTAGCTCATATTTATTTCCCAAATTGGTACATGTTTGAGAGTTTCTGCTTAAAGGTTTTATACTTGGGATGACATCATTTTGGATGGAATATTATTGATTCATTTTTTTTTCCAGCCCTTCCTTTGAGTTGGTAGAGGCTATGGAAAGTTCTGAGGTTAGCTGAAGTTTCTTCTCAGATGTAGGTCATGCTTTCCTGCCCGAAGTCCTGTGGAATGCTTTCTCTTTCCTTGAAGTTCAATAGCTTAGCCAGGATTTTCTCTGGGCCAGTCACTCTATTAATTTTTCAAGGTATTTGATGCGCCCTTCAACTGCTGATTACCTCCTTCTATATCTCTGCATACTTTTCCTGTTTCCTTTTTTTAGGTTCTCTGCCTCTGAGTCATCAACTACAACCAAGTGTTGGATCGTCTCTTTCTAATTTCCACAATTATGATATTTTCCAGGTGCTTTTATCTATTTCTTTTCTCCTGTGAATTCACTATGATTATCTCAAGCACGTCCTTCGTTAATAATTCTGATTTTTGATCATGTTGGTTCTCTTCCTTGTGTCTAATTGATTAGATTTTCATGGTGGTGTTTTGGTCCTCTCTTTGCTTCCTTTTTTTTTTTTTTTTTTTTTTTTTTTTGCCACTTGTGGGATCTTAGTTCCCCGACCAGGGGTCGAACCTGGGCCCTTGGCAGTGAGAGTGCAGAGTCCCAACCACTGGACCACCAGGGAATTCCCTCTCTTTGCTTCCTTAGTTGTATAATTTCCCTTTTCATCTCATTCTGGGGTGCTATTTTCTTGTCCTTGTGCTCTTATTTCCTGATTCATCTATAGTGCAAAGCACTTGTAGGGGCATTTTCTTCCAAACAGCATTCTAAATGCTGCAGCATCTCTAGGACTGGTCCTTTTCCCTTCTCTGCCTACATCCTCTGGCTAGGTGATCTCTTCTATCCTATGATTGAATGCCATGTAGATGCTTATGACTGGCAAAGTTATACCTTTAGCCCACACCTATCTCTTGAACTTAAATTAAAATTCAGCTGATTTCTTGACATCTCCACTTGCAAAGCTAATATGCATCTCAAAATCCAAATGTCCTATACGAATTTCTTGGTTTCCTTCTCCCACCTCCCAGTCACTCTTCCTCCCTCAATCATCTCCATTAGAGTAAATGGCACCAATATTCACCCTGTTGCTCAAGCAAAAGGCCTCACAGACATCCTTCTCCTCACACCCTACGTCCAGTCCACTCACCAAGCCCTATTATGTCTACTTCCCAAGTGTGCCCTAGTATTCTGCACCTCTTTCATCTCCACCCCATTGTTATTTCCTGCTTGGATATTCCACTGACTCCTAACTGGTCTCCCTTCTTCCACCGTTGCCCCCCTATAATTTATTCTCCACTTAGGAACCAGGATGTGGTGGTTTAAAACGTGTTTGCAAATTCTTTGACGCATCTGTCATCAAGATGTGGAATCCAGTTCCCCTTCCCTTGAATACAGACTTAGTCACATGCTTCTAAGAATAGAATACCCATGCCTTCAAGGCTAGATCGTAAAAGATGATATGGTTTCCACCTGCCACTCTCTCCTGTGATGGTTGCTCTTGGGACCCATTCCCCATTCCTTAAGTGAGCCCAGGCCACATGGAGAGGTTACCTGTAGATGTTGCACCGGACAGCCCCAGCAGAGGTCCCAGCCAACAGCCCACTTTAACCACCAGATATCTGAGCAAGGAAACCCTGAGATGACTCCAGCCCAGCTGTTGTTTAAAGGCAACCACATAAGAGACCTTGATCAAGAACCACCTAGTTGAGTTTAGTCAGCCCCCAGAACTGTGAGAATGATAGTGAGTGTTGTGATTGTGATTTTACATCACTAAGCTTGGGGTGGTTTGTTACACAGCAATAGATAACTGATACACTGAGTGACTTTCAAATATAAATGATATTATGTGACTCCCCTACTTGACAGCATTGAATGTTTTAGAATTGAGTTTATTTTTTAATTTTTTTGGCCACACCACGCAGCTTGCAGGATCTTAGTTCCCAACCAGGGATTGAACCCAAGCCCTCAGCAGTGAAAGCGCAGAGTCCTAACCATTGGACTGCCAGGGAATTCCCTCGAATTGAGTTTAAAGTAAAATCAAAACAAAATCCTAGCATGATCTGGCCCCACCTTCCATCTATCTCTTCCCTCTTGCTCATTGTGCTCCAGCCCTGTAAGCACCAAGTGTTTCCTCTTCTCAGGACCTTTGCACATGCTCTTACCTGCATGAAATGGACTTTCCATACCTCTCACCATGGCTGGATCTTTCTCATCTTTCAGGCCTCAGCTCAAGCATCACCTCTGCAGAGGATTTCTCTCTCACTCTGACTAAAGGAAGAACTCATCCTCCTTCTGGTCACACCATCCTGCTTAGTTCCCTCAGTGCAGATACCACACTCAAAAATTAGCTCATTATTTATTTAAAAAAATTGTATGTCCTTCCCCCCAAATTAGAACATAAGCTCCACATGGCAGGAGTCTCATCTTGTTCATTCTCAGAACCTAGTAATTGACACATAGTAGGCACACAATAAATGTCTTTAGAATGAATGCGTATCAAGGGAGGGAGATTTTGTGATTTACCTCCTTTGTATGGAAATCCTAGCAAGCATTGAAATTTTCCATTTGATGGCATTTCCTAGTATTGAATCTGGACTAATGAAAAGAGAATAACCTTTTGTTGGTTGTCCTCACTTTTTTCATTTACTCATTCATTTGTTCATTCATCAAGCACAAGATTCCTTCTCCCAGAAGGTGGAGGTAAACAAACAATAAGTATTAAAGGTACAATGTAATATTAGGATGTGATACATATATGAAGAAGAATGAAGCAGGGCAAGGGGATAGAGTGTGAGTATTTTAGGGGGACTGTTTTAGATGGAAAGACCTGTCTGAGGCGGTGACTGGAGCAAAGACCCAAATGAAGTGAGAGATGGAGCCACAGGAAGATCTGAGAGTCCTCCCACAGAGAGATGGATCAGCAAGTGCCACGACCCTGAGAAGGGTGTGTGCCTGGTGTGTTTGAGGAATAGCTGGGATGCCAATATGGCCAAAGCAGGACAGAAGGGCAGGAGATGAGGTCACAGGGGTCACAGGGGCCAGTCAGGAAGGGTTTCTGAGACCCTAGTAAGATCTTTGGTTGTTACTCTAAGAACTATGAGAGGCTGTTGAAAGGTTGTGAGCTGCGAAGTAACTGATCTTTGTTTTAAAGAACATTCCAGAAACTGGACAAGGAGGGGAGAGGGAGGAGGATAACTGGTGAGGAGCTCCTTTTCACTCCAGGCCAAGTTTTCAGCAGGGCCTCGGAGAAAATGTGGCCCAGCCCCAGGTCCCCTCACCTTCACCCTCAGTGTCCGGGGAGGCCCAGTGGGTCCAGACTGTGGAGGCTTCTCGGGAAACTCTTGGCTCCTTGAAATCAACATCTTTTTTTTTTTTTTGAACCATCTTGCCTGAGTTAGAACTCAGGCTTCTTTTTTTTTTTTTTTTTTTTTTTTTTTTTTTTTTTTTTTTTTTTT
>NW_006779491.1:808487-815996 GCF_000442215.2 Lipotes vexillifer | reverse complement strand
ATTTATTTTATGGCTGTGTTGGGTCTTCGTTTCTGTGCGAGGTCTTTCTCTAGTTGTGGCAAGTGGGGGTCACTCTTCATCGCGGTGCGCAGGTCTCTCACTATCGCGGCCTCTGTTGTTGCGCAGCACAGGCTCCAGACGCGCAGGCTCAGTAATTGTGGCTCACGGGCCCAGTTGCTCCATGGCATGTGGGATCTTCCCAGACCAGGGCCCGAACCTGTGTCCCCTGCATTGGCAGGCAGATTCTCAACCACTGCACCACCAGGGAAGCCCTCAACATCTTAATTCATTCCTTCGATACTGGTGACAATGGTCTGTCTCTCCTCAGACACCTGCTCCATCCAATTGCAAACAGAGTGGAGTGTCTCTTAGCTCTGTGTTGCTCAAACAGAAATCATTGTCACAGGCTGCCTCCCAGTTGGTGTGGCTTAGTTATGAGTCAAAACAGCCTTTCGGCAGCAGTGGGCTTCTAAAGAACAAAAGTTCCCCAATAGCTCTTTCCCCAAGTTTGAAAATGACACCCACACTTTGAGAGGGACAAAGACATAGGGAAGAGATTGGCCAAGAAACGAACAAGGCTTGCCTGGATCAACACAGTGTCCTTTAAAATTGGTTTTACTTCCACTATTGTCTCTGAACTTTTTTTCAATTTCTTTGAATTTAAAATTTCCCAAATGGTATTTGAGTTGTTTTCCTTCTCAGTGACTTCAAACCTTGAGTATCCATTTTGTCATTGAACAAAGCCGATATTTTACACTTGGGAAACTGTTTTTAAATGAGTGGATTATAGAAATGAATGGACAAACTGGTGGCCAGGTGGAGGAGGGTGTCACCGTGGCTTGTGTCCCTCTGCCCCTTGCACACCTCCTCCATCCCCTGTTCTCCCAACATGCTTGTTAAGTGGCATAAGGTGCAGAAGGAGGGATTACCAAATGGAACACCCAAAAGGCATAATTCTTGGCTTCATGGAGTTCACTTACTTTTATCTAATTTTTTTACTTATAAGATTCATTAAATGTGCAATGTCTGAGGACTTCTGAATATCTACACCAAATGTTAAACACAATGATGTTATTGGGTTCTTAAAACAAGCTTCATTTTGTAATCGTGAAGACAGGCAATCAGGGCTGGTGAGATGTCTGTCATGGGTCTGGAGACACGCGGCCCTCTGCAGGCTCTTGGTCAGAGTGTATTGACTGGCTGAGTGATGGTATGTATTCTCCCAGTTTTATCTGCCAGCTCAGTGACTGGCACTGCCATGTGCCGTAACTGGCCATCTCACCCGGGCACCTGGGAGCCTTCTTGAGTTCTCCCTTTACCCATGCCACCAGATCCACTTGCTCTCCAGGTCCCATTTGGTTGTATCTCTGGACCATCTCTCTTGTCTGCCTCTTCCTCTCTGTCATCCCCACCATCATACTTTCAATTTAGCGATAATCATTTCTGGCCCAGAGCAGTGCAATAGTTCCTAGCTGGAGTCTTTTAAACTCCCTCTTTTAATCAGAGATAGAACTCTGTACAAAACAGCTAAATTTAGACACTTCCTAGTATAATGACACATTGCCTTTTTTTTTTTTTTTTTTTAGATGTTGGGGGTAGGAGTTTGTTAATTAATTTATTTATTTTTGGCTGTGTTGGGTCTTCGTTTCTGTGCGAGGGCTTTCTCTCGTTGTGGCAAGTGGGGGCCACTCTTCATCACGGTGCGGCCGCCTCTCTTGTTGCGGAGCGCAGGCTCCAGACGCGCAGGCTCAGTAGTTGTGGCTCACGGGGCTAGTTGCTCCGCGGCATGTGGGATCCTCCCAGACCAGGGCTCGAACCCGTGTCCCCTGCATTAGCAGGCAGATTCTCAACCACTGCGCCACCAGGGAAGCCCCCACATTGCCTTTTAAATGATCCAGGTACCATGTCTGTGTGTCTAAAATGTTTAAGCATTCTAATTACCATATGATCCAAAAGAGGATATAGTTGTACCCCCAAACACATCAAGTTGTATGCGTTAAATATGTACAGCTTTCTATATGTCAGTCATACCTCAATAAAGTGGTGGGGGGAATACGACTTTAAAGAAATGAAATACGTAGGCACTTTTCTCAAACTTTAATCGTTAACTTACTTGGACTGTGATCTCACTAGGCCAGAATGAAAATGATCCTTTGTAACTCATTGGATTTTCTTAGACCCCAAATCTCTTGCTAATGTGTTTTACTCTCTCTCCAAGTGGAAAGTCATTTTCCATTTCCACTTTAAGTTGCTCCATGGCATATTTAGTTAAGCTTCATTCTGGTTCACCAGAACAAAGGCATCCCTGGCTACCCTGGAGTGAATGCTTCCATTGTCTGAGTTTATTGTGTCCAATTTCCACGGGGAAAATTCCAGAGGTGGTAGGGGAGCAGATTGTGCTAGCTCACAGCTTTCCTCCCTAACTAAATACTTGAGGAACAAGCATGGATCGAGAAACAGGAGAGAGAAATCAAAATAGGGCTTGGAATCCTTTCTGGAGGTAAATACAGAATTGGAAGGGAGAGTAGTGAAGCAAGGGCTTAGACCTGCCTGGAATTTTCTGGGGATTTCCCCACTTCTCCTTCAAACTCTCCTTCTCTTTCTAACTTGCTCCCCTGTCTTTCTCTCCCCTCTTTTTTTGGTATTCTGGGAACCATAGGGAATAAATATTAATCTTATTTCCATGGGCAGTATATATATATATATATATATATATATATATATATATATATATATAATCAGAATCTAATTCAGATTTATGCTAACTTAATTCCAGTGAGATATAGGAAAGCATTCCTATTTCCTCCCCCAACTGGCCTTGTTTGCTACTATTGACGCGGGCCTCTCACTGCTGTGGCCTCTCCCGTTGCGGAGCACAGGCTCCGGACGCGCAGGCCCAGCGGCCATGGCTCACGGGCCCAGCCGCTCCGCGGCACGTGGGATCTTCCCGGCCCGGGGCACGAACCCGTGTCCCCCGCATCGGCAGGCGGACTCTCAACCACTGCGCCACCAGGGAGGCCCTCCATGGGCAGTATTTTAATGGAGGAGAGTCCAGTAAACACTATGTCTGATAAAAAATAACCTGCTCAACTCTTGAAATGTCCCCCTCTTCACCCTCCATTTTCTCCTTTCCTGATCTCTTAGCATCAGATTTCACTGAACACCTCTGGATACAACCGTCTTCCTTCCGCTCTTTGGTCTTTTCAACGTGTTGTCTTGCATTCCGTGTTTTTTTTGATCTTGCATCTAGAGCTAAAAGTTAGGTTTCATTTGGGCTGAGGGAAAACATACAGAAAAGCAGACAAATTATTTCAACCTTCACTAACATTAGCTTCAAAATTCTTTGACGGTTTACCCCGTTTCCCGTCTGTTCCCTGTGTGGTGGCCACTGAAGTCTTCTAGAATAGTAACAGTTAATGCTCTCCTCTGGTTGACTATTTTTCTTTTACTTCAAGAGGAAAGTAACTTTAACCCCTCTTTTTTTTTTTTTTTTTTTAAGGGAATGAGCTCGTTTCAGAGAGAAGTGCAAGGAAAAGCACAGGGTGACACAATACCCAAAGGAGAGGCCTACAACAGGGGGCATGGGATCTAGCACATGTGAGGAATCACCCTCCAAGCAGAGAAAGGACAGGAGGAGAAAAGGCCCTGTACTAGGGAGGCGTCTGGCCGGAACCTTGCCTGCTCTTGGCCTTGGCTTCTCCCTGGGGGTTCTTCCAGGCCCACAACTGTCCCCACTGACCCTCAGCCAGATCTGGACCAGCACTGTCCTCTTTCACTGCTGTGCACCAGTGCCGCGTGTGCCTGGGGCTGACCTTGACTTCACCCTGGAGTTGGAGGGCACCCTGGAGGCCCCCTGGGGATGTCACTTGGCATGGCCACCCAGCTCAGAGCACTCAATTAGGACTGGCAGGTGCCTCCTGGGTTGGACCCCCAGGGACCTGCTGGCTGTGGTGCTGGGCAGTCATTCTGGATGGCCCAGTCCTCACTGCCCTCTCCAGCCATCAGAGGAATCAGGACAGGACCTCACAATCCCTGAGGCTGGTCTGGCCACTTCTACCCCTCCTCGATGGGCCTGGTCTCTACTCACCTAAGCAAGAACAACAAATGTGTTTTCAGGCCTCTGTGGAGAGATTTGGGAGCGGGCCGAACCATCGCAGCCTTTGCCCTCCATTGCAAACAGAGTGGAGAGCCTCTTGGTGCAGGAGCTGGCGCTGCTCAGTGGTTTGCACAAACACAAAGTTGAGAAATCCTACTTGCTGGAGGGTGTGTGAGAGGCAAAGGGAACTGGTGTCCCTGTAGGAGGAGACACTACTGTGTTGGCTTCAGCTGTTCCTCGTTGGACCCCTTGTGGGAATGGTTGACCTAAGTGTCCCTCTTGTCTGTCTACTTGGTGAGTAATTTAGCCTCTGTGGAACCTGATTTCCTCATCTTTGAAATTAGGGATAAGACCACATGTTCCTCAAGATCCTTTTCATCTTGGCCATTCTATGAGTTAATTAGTTGATTGGTTTTCCAATAAGCACACCCCCCAAAACAGTGCTGTGGTCGTGAAGGTGGGTATTAATGTATTCCTATAATCTTGGATTCATCCAAAATGAGGGGGAAGTACTTGAAGGAAGGGACCTTCCTCCCCTCCTTCCTCCTTTCATTCCTTTTTTCCTTCCTTCTTAGCTTCATTGCTTTTTGATAACCTTAATTACCTTCTACAATCTTATGTCTTTTGACACTAAAGTTGACGTTTATGAACAGCCGTTTGAGCCAGGTCTTGTGGTAAGTGAGGGTCAAACATGATGCCATAACTTTGGCTACGACAGTTTCCCAGAGAGCGTGCTGTAAACTCTGAAATGCTGTCTGCCAGTCACTGAGCCACAGTTCAGACATCTTGCCAAATTCAGAATAACACATGAAAAATATCCTTCGTGTGAAAGGAGTAAAGCACAAAGGCCTTCCCTTTCTTTTGATCCATTTATTTTCTTGGTTCTGGAATTTTAAACTGCTGACCTTGATGACTGGTTTGGTTGTACTAGACACTCCCACTGCTGTTTTCTTTAACAGTTGCTGATTTGTCCAGCTCCTTTGAGAGACCTTTGGTGTTTTATATGTCAAAATATGTGGACTAATAATTGCAGAAACATTCTACATATTCCAGGTTTCTTTAAAAATTAGACCAAATCTTTATTTGTAATTTACCTTTCAGCTTTTGTGAAAGCAGCTAGCCATCATTTAAAGAGAATAGAGTCTTCTGACCTTTCCACCATTTTCGCAGGTTGTAAGGTGCCTGCACGGGCATGGGTGAACATCATAGGCAGATGGTTTCTCGTCCAGTATGACTAGGAGACCATTTCTAACCATGTCATTGTGCAGATGTAGAACGAGAAGCCGCTTGTCAGGGAGCTATACTGGGAATTCAGGCATCACGTGGGTGGCGGGATTTACAGGGTCTTTTCTTCTCAACCAGAAAATTCTGCATTTCCATGATTCTAACCCCTTCCCTACCTTCTATACACCATCTGTAGGCAGCTTCTGACATGACTCCCAATAATCCTGCCTCTTGGTATTCACTCCCTTGTGTAATAGCTTCCTCTTAAGTGTGGGTTGGACCTGATTCCTGGGTTCTAAGGAATAGAATACACAAAGATGATTGGATGTCACTTCCATGATTAGGTTACTTGCAAAAGACTGGGACTTCCACCTCACTGCCACTTTCTTTTAGCTGGCACTCTCGCTCTCTCTGCTCACTTACCCTGATGAAGCAAGTTGCTACCTGGGGAGGCTCAGATAGTAAGGAACTGAGGTTGATCTCTGGGCAACAGTCATCAAGGAACTAAGGCTCCCAGTCCAACAACCAGTGAGGAACTGAATCTTGCCAAAACCATGTGAGGAAGCTTTGAAGCAGCCCCTTCTCCAGTCAAACCTTCAGATAAGACTGCAGCCTTGGCTGAAACCTTGACACAGCCTTGTGAGAAACCCTGAGACAGAGGACACAGCTAAGCTGTGGATTCCTGGGAACCTAGATTCCTGACTGAGAGAAACTGTGAGATAATGACTCCTGTTGTTTTATTTTTATTTATTTATTTGGCTGCACCACGAGGCATGTGGGATCTTAGTTCTCCAACAAAGGATCGAACCCATGCCCTCTGCAGTGGAAGCACAGAGTCTTAACCACTGGACTGCTAGGGAAGTTCCAATAACTATTGTTGTTTTAAGCCACTAAAGGTTTAAGGTTTGGGGGTAATTTGTTATGCAGCAGTAAATAACCAGTACATCATTCAAGATTGTCAAAAACCGTCACTCTCTTAACATTGTTTTATTGACCAAAACTCCTTTCAGTGTATCAAGTGTTTTGCTTTTAGATTGAATTTGAGTGAAATTTGCTATCAAAGGGGTTGGACTCAGTCATCTAGAAAGTTCCTTTCAGCTGTAATTTTCAGAGACACATTCTTTGCTCCAAAAAACAAGCATTCATTTTTTCATCCTCATGAAATAAGAAGGCTTAAGTGGCCACAGTTGCTGGTACAGGATTAACTGTCCAGCTATGCAGAGGGCTGCTGGTGTGAGCGGATTCAGGGGCAGGGAGTGCAGTCGTGACCCCTACAAGCTCCTTTGCAGTAGCTCCTTTACAGAACAAACTGTACTTTAGCAGTTCTGTTCCTGAACTGAACTGTCCCGTAGCATTGTTTTTTTAAAAAAGTAATTAATTAATTAATTAAATTTTGGCTGCGTTGGGTCTTCGTTGCTGTGCGCAGGCTGTCTCTAGTTGCGGCAAGCGGGGGCTACTCTTCATTGCAGTGCACGGGCTTCTCACTGTGGTGGGTTCTCTTTGTTGCGGAGCACTTGCTCTAGGCACACAGGCTTCAGTAGTTGTAGCTCATGGGCTCAGTAGTTGTGGCGCACAGACTTAGTTGCTCCAGGCACGTGAGATCTTCTCGGACCAGGGCTTGAATCCATGTCCTCTGCATTGGCAGGCGGATCCTTAACCACTGCACCACGAGGGAAGTCCCGTAGCATTGTTAAAGATACTCCTGTGACTCCTTTTTTCTTTCTTCTTCGAGAACAGGTGCCTGAGTCCTCACTTATCTTGTTCCTTTGAGGACGTTGAGGCAAAGAGAGGTTAAGTGACCCACTCCTGGACAGATCCTGGACTCCTCCCTCCCTGTGGCTGGGCATCCCAACCTTGAAGTATCTTCATTGAGAAATGAACTCTAGGCTTCCCTGAGGATGGTGATGATGCTACCAGCACACCCTGAATCATCTGACTTGGACATTTCATGCTGCTACCTAAATTCTCTAGAGTTGTATGAAAGTGATATCGTCAGCTTTAACCTATTTTCCCTCTCTCTTTTTCTATTTTCCCTATTTTCTGCCCCTTTCTCCCTCTCTTTATACCACCTTCCTGTGTCATCTGCTACGGGTAAAGACAAACAAACATTGTTTGTTTTAAAAAAAAAACCTGGGCTTCCCTGGTGGCGCAGTGGTTGAGAGTCCGCCTGCCGATGCAGGGGATGCGGG
>NW_006779491.1:791534-808179 GCF_000442215.2 Lipotes vexillifer | reverse complement strand
CCAAAGAGGGGGGGGCCCCCCACCCCCAAAAAAAAAAAAAAAAAAAAAAAAAAAAAAAAAAAAAACCTAAGTTGATATACATATATATATATACATATATATATATCAATTAAAAATTTAGGGACTTCCCTGGTGGCGCAGTGGTTAAGAATCTGCCTACTAATGCAGGGGACACAAGTTCGAGCCCTGGTCTGGCAAGATCCCACATGCCATGGAGCAACTAAGCCCTTGAGCCACAACTACTGAGCCCATGTGTCACAACTACTGAAGTCCTCAAGCCTAGAGCCCGTGCTCTGCAACAAGAGAAGTCACTGCAATGAGAAGCCCGCACACTGCAATGAAGAGTAGCCCCAGCTCAACTCAACTAGAGAAAGCCCGCATGCAGCAACAAAGACCCAGCGCAGCCAAAAATAAATAAATAAATTTTTAAAAATGTAAACAAACAATGAATTTCAGAATTCTTTCCTTCTCAACCCCAGACATTCTAACAAGCCTTGATGACCCCTATTTTGAGGTTACGTACTGTGGCCAGGACCTGGGCAACAGGTCTCCTGGTGGCTCGTGGAGGTTGTTGTGGACTAACAGGTTTCCTAGGGCCTGCCTCAGCCTGTGGGTAAATGGAAGGTCACGTCAATAGTTATGAGCATCCCAAATGTCTCTGGGTCTTAGCCTCACCTGCTGTCATAGGATCTTGCTCCTGCCTCCTCCTGCCCTTCCTTGGAGGGAGTCTTCTAGTGTGTCTTATTGGTACTCCTGAGAAGTGGCAGGAGTACCCCAGTTACAGCCCCATTGTTACCCCAGGGCATCACCATGTTCATTCCCCCTTCTCTGGCCTCCTTGTTTAATGCCCACAGCCCCTTGGCAGGCCTTACATCTTCTGAGCCAGGGCATTCTCATCGAGCTGGTGTCCCTGCTGAGGGCACTGTGCTCTGAAGCTTCTGAAGTTAGAAAATGCTAAAAGTTCCAGTACTGGTCGAGGCACTATGGGCAAGCATCACAATCAACTCTGGCTAATTTAAAAAGAACAGAAATGTATTAAAAGGATATTGGATAGTTTGCAAAATTGCTGGATGGTCAGGGAAAACATGATGGGAAGCTCTATAGGCAGCAACAAGGGCCCAGGTCCTGTCTGAGGGCTGCTCTGGTGAAGACACCCCTCCCTGATGCCCTAGCTGGACACCTGGCCTGCCCCCACACTGGCACCAGAACCCTATCACTGTCACCTCCAGAAACTAATGCTGCCGTTGCATCTACCGTCCCTGACACAAGGCCTGTGGGTCTCCCCACATCCTCCTCTGTGGAAATATTGGGCTACCTGCCAGAGTTTGGGACTGTGGCAATAATTACACTGAGGCAGTGACAGCAGTGGATTGTAGCCAGTCCTGTGCGGTCTACTCATTGGCATCTCTGAGAAGTTATGGGAACCCGTGACTGCAGGGTCTTGGCTCAGCCAACAGGGACACTAGCCATGGTGGAAGATTTACAGACAGTGACAGTGATTAGGGAAATAGAGGCCAGAGGCAGTGGTGTACTTGGACTCAGGCACTTCTGAGGACCTAGGAGGGCCATGACTGCATAGTCCTGGTTCAGTGAGCAATGGAAATATTGATGATAGTACTGGTGATAATAATAGCTAGTGTTTATGAAGCATGCCAGATACTATTCTAAGTGCTTTCCATGTATTTATTCACTTAGTCCTCACTACAACACTATAAGGTAGATACTACTATTATCCTTCTTTTACAGATGAGAAAGTTAGGCTTGGATAGAGGTTGTTATGTCGCAGATTGAGATTTCCAGAGATTTCCAAAGCTGCCACCGTATTGCCTAACCCACATGTTATTCTGCAATGTGCCCTTGATCCTCCTACCTGAGCGACGAGCCACCATCCTGAGCGATGGTGTTTATTCCCCTCTGCTTGAATCTGGGAAGGCTTCTGACTCTCTTGTAACCTACAGAATGCAGCAGAAATGAGGCAGTTTGACTTCCAAGGCTAGGTCAGAAAAGGAGATGCCCTTTTCAACTTTTACTGGAACACTTATCCTGAAGCCCTGCGCTGCCATGGAAGGAGTGGCCTGAGAAAGCCATGCTGTGAGGAAGCTCAAACTAACCCACCTGGTATGACCACACAGAGGTCCTGAAACTACATGAAGAGGGAGAGTGAGAGATACCCAGCCAGCCCTTGCTTCTCCTTCCCCCTACTGCCCCAATTCTAACCCCTGTCTGATTTCAACCATATGGGGAGATGCTGCACCAACCAAGCCCTTCTTAAACTCCCAACACACAGAAACCTTGAGAAATAACAAAACAGTTGTTGCTGTTTTAAGCCACTAAGCTTTGGGATAATTCGTGAGGCAGCAATAGATAAGCAACAGTAACTTGCCCCCCTTGTTAAGTAATGGAGCTGAGATTTGAACCGTCAGTGTGGCAAATAAAAAGACAGCACACGCATACCCGAAGACACTTTTTTTGAGATCTCCAGATAAACCTGGGAGGAGAACTGATTACTGCACAAGCATCTAGTGTTCAAAATTCACAAGCCTCAGTTACAATTTTAATGTAACCTTGTTTATTTGCACACACTGATGAGGTCTGGGAAATTCAAATTACACAGCAAAGTCAGACTTTTTCTTTTAAAAAAATATGTCTGGCTTCTCTCTAGCGTGTGAATGACCAGTGTTGAAAGTGCTTCTCAAAGACTCGCCCTGGAGGGAAGGGGCTGGTTGAAAAATGTAGATTGCTGAGTGCCCCCCAGACCTCTGAATCAGAATCTCTTGGTGGTAGGACCAGGAATCTGAATTTTTAACAACTCTTCAGGTGATTTTTGAGCACATTAGAATTTGAAAACAGCCGCTCTAGGGCCAACATCATTTAACCTGGAGAATATTCAAGGTAGGGGTACTAATTAGCCTCCCCAGGAAAGCCATACACTCATTAACCCTCCAATCAATATTACTGCCAGAATTTGTCTGACTGTAAGGATCACCTAGAGGATTTGACAAAAGTACACATTCCCATGTCTCTGCTCTGCTGGGAATCAGGGAAGAAGCAAAGCCCAGGAATGTGTACTTTAAATTAGTTGTTAAGGGAATTCCCTGGCGGTCCAGTGTTTAGAACTCTGCAATTTCGCTCCCAAGGGTGCAGGTTCAATCCCTGGCGGGGGAACTAAGACCCCATAAGCCGTGCAGTGTGGCCAAAAAAAAAAAAAAAAAAAAAAAAAATTAATTGTTAAATGTTCTTCTAAGTAACTACACAAATTTATGTGTTTCATGGAGTTATTGAAATACAGATCAGTTAAATTTTGGATAGCATTTACCCAATATGATAATTTTAGTTTTCAAATAGCAGTTTAGTCTATCACCTAGTCTATTATTTTTATTTTACCTTTCTTGTACTTCTCTTTCTTTTTCATGGAGTCAATAATTGCCTTTTTTAAGCCATCACTTCTGGAATAATTAAATTTCACTGAATGCTTCATTTTTCTTTTACCCATAGAGACAAGGATTAAGATTACAATAATTAGCATTTATTGGGCACTTACTGTGTGCCAGCCATCATGCATTTAATCCTCCTCAGACACTTTGAGACAGGTACTATTGCTATCTCCTTGGCCAAAAGAATGCTAGAAGAAGCCTTGTTCCTAACACACAGGCCTTCTAAAAAATGTTTTCTATACCAGCAAGAAAAGATTGCCAACTAAATTATGAGAGAAGGTAAAGCCTTTTGTTAATGATTTTTGAATAATTTATTCTTGGGCTTCCTCTGAATTGTTGAGGAGTTCACAGAGTATCTTGGAAAGTCTCTAATTAGGAAGTTTTAAAATAAACAAAGGATAAACATTCATAGGAGTTATATTTGAAGGCTTTTTGTGGTTTTTTCTTTTTTTTTTGGTGTGTTAGTTTCTGCTTTATAACAAAGTGAATCAGTTATACATATACATATGTTTTTAACACCTGATCCTGAAACCGAGCAAAGGGCTTATGTGCCTACGGTGCAGAAAGCCAAACTGCCAGCGGAAGTTAGCAGCAAAGTACGGAATTACTGCAATTACAGGGCACCAAGCAAGGGAGTGGGAGACAAGCCTCAGATCCACTCCATCCTGGGCTTTGAGTTTGGGGATTTTTTTAAAGGGGAAGAACAAAAAGGCTGAGATTAATCATCATCTTGTGACATTCCTGTGACATTTTAAAAATTGAAGTATGTATATTTGATTGACAATATTGTGTTAGTTTTAGGTGTACAGCAAAGTGATTCAGTTATATATATATTTTTTCAGATTATTTTCTATTATAGGTTATTACAAGATTTTGAATATAGTTCCCTGTGCTATACAGTAAATCCTTGTTACTTATCTATTTTATGTATAGTAGTTTATATCTCTTAATCCCATACTCCTAATTTATCCCTCCCTCCCTCCCTTTCCCCTTTGGAAACCATACATTTGTTTTCTATTTCTGTGAGTCTGTTTCTTTTTGTACATAGATTCATTTGTATTATTTTTTAGATTCCACATATAAGTGATATCATATAATATTTGTCTTTGTCTGACTTACTTCACTTAGTATGATATTCTCTGTCTATCACATTGCTGCAAATGGCAGTGTTTCATTCTTTTTATGGCTGAGTAATATTCCTGTGTGTGTGTGTGTGTGTGTGTGTGTGTGTGTGTGTGTGTGTGTATCACATCTTAAACCAATCATCTGTTGATGGGCACTTGGGTTGTTTCCATGTCTTGGCTGTAGTAAATAGTGCTGCTATGAACATTGGTGTGCATGTATCTTTTCGAATTAGAGTTTTCATTGTTTCTGGATATATGCCCAGGAGTGGGATTGCTGCATCATATGGTAACTCTATTTTTAGTTTTTTAAGGAAACTCCATGCTGTTTTCCTTAGTGGCTACACCAATTTTCTGTGACATTTCTCCCTTTCTCTTTTTCTTTCTCTTTCTTTCTTTCTCTTTCTTTCTTTCTTTCTTTCTTTCTTCCTTTCTTTCTTCCTTTCTTTCTTCCTTTCTTTCTCTCTCTCTCTCTCTCTCTCTCTCTCTCTTTCTTTCTCTTTTAAGAGAAGTAAGCCTTTATTTCCTTGTTTCACAAATAAAGCTAGCTGAGTTGGTTGCTTTCCGTGACATTTCTTAATCATAGTTTTGGGAGTCAGGATGTATCTGGTGTATGATTCGCTGGCCAGGTGGTCCATGGCTTCGGGCTCATCTTGCTGTGGAGAAACAACCTGGGTTTGTACATTAAGATGATATCTATAATAACAAATTTAGCACATTAACAATGTTACTGACAATAGCCATTCTTGTCATCTGACTCTGATGAGTGTTCAGTTAGCAGAGGATTGAGGTCAGAGGGGACAAGAAAGGGAATAAAGTTTTGGAGAGAGATTAATCATAGACTCCATAAGGGAACTCACTTTTAGGGGGATTGGGTTTTACTTCCACTAGGAATTCAGCAACTTGGCAGGGGTTATTTATTATCTTCCTTTAAACAGAAAGCACGCACATCAATTAGCTCAAAAGTGTTCTCATCCTCATATGGTGTAGAAAATATATGCAAGAAGAGATAGTGTGCTGCGCAGGGAGGGCCAGGTGCAGCTTGTATTTGGCTTCACTGCTGGCTGGAGTGTGGACCATGGACAAATTAACTCATCTCTTTATGTGTGGCATATGACCCTCCTCGGAGAATCTCAGAAATTCTTAGGGAGGGAACCCTGCGAAGTCAGGGCTTGCTACCGTCACATAGATTGAATATTTATGGTGATAGACTGCGGGAGAAAAGAGAGACATTTAGGTTAACCAAGCAGGATGAAAAATGGTCTTGAAATAGCCATGAAGATCAGGGAGGTGTCCCAACCTGTCTCCTGCTGGGACAATGGGGAAAACGTTGATTAGGACACAGCAGGTCTATGGGGAGAGAGTAGAAGGAAAGAAGGGTGTTTTAATTACTCTTACTTCATAATGTATAAACTTTAGAGGCTTAAAACAATAATCTTTTTTTTTCATGGTTCTGGGAGTTGACTGGGTTCCTCTACGTGGTTTGCACTTGAGTCTCTGATACTGTTGCTGTGGCTGAGTCTGGAGTTATCTTAAAGGCTTCTTTAGTCCCATGTCTGGCGACTGATGTTGGCTGTCAGTTAAGACCTGCAGCTGTTGGCTCAAAGACCTAAATGCAGCCTCTCCATGTGTCCTGGGGCTCCTCACAGCATGGTGGCTGGCTTCAACAAGCAAGCACCCCAAGAAGACCACAGAGGAATGGTTTATGATCTGACCTCATAAGGCACAGAGCATCATTTCTGCCACAGTCAGACTCTCAGATTTAAGGGGAAGGGACATAGCCCCAAACTCTGGATGGGAGCAGGGCCAATATCACAGTGAAGAAAAGCACGTAGGATGGGAGATCTTATTGCTGCCATCTTGGAAAATGCAATCTGCTAATAATAGGGAAGAACAAAGAGCAGAGTATAGGTGTTTAAGATTTCAGAAATCTGGCCATTCAAAAGGATCACAAGGACCACTCCTGTGGGCAGCTGAAGTAGAATGGAAGCAAAGGTCATCAGAGTTGAGGAAGATATGGGACAATGAGTCAGGAGAGTTGCATGGCCATTCACAAGGACATGGACATCCTCAGGAAAGCAGAGGACTTGAGGGAGGTGTGCTGAAGGCGGAGAGGTCAAATTCTATTATAAAGCCTTTCTTGAGTGTTTGCCTTTTGTTACCGGGTGGTGAAAAAAGTAGTCTCTGGGGGGAGAATTTCTCTTTTATTTGGAAAAAGATATTTGCTGTGGGCTTTTTATTTGTGCAAAGATACTGATAGCTAAAATTTTTTCAGTGCTCATTCATTCATTCATTCAAAATTTACTTACTGCATACCTACTCTGTGGTCAGGTCCCGTTCTAGATGCTGATACAGTAGCTAACAAAGCAGACAAAGATCTCTGCCTTTGGGGGGCTTACGTTCTAGTGGGAGAGACAGACATAAAAGAGATTTTTTAAAAATTAATATATATTATGTTATATGGTGGTAAATGCTAAGGAAAAAGAAATCTAAATTCTCTGTGTGTATTAGCTCATAGCACAGAAGCTAAGAGCATAGATCAGGAAGCCAGCCTGCTGGAGCTTGAATCCCAGTTCTACAACTTATTAGCTGTGTGATTTTTGGCAGCTTACTTAGCCTCTCTGAGCCTCAGTTTCCTTATCTGTAAAACATAGAAAACAATAATTCCTACATCAAAGGTTGTTGGAATTAAATACAGGTAAAGATTTTGAGAACAGGATGGCAGGGGTGAGGGCCTGGTGGGGAACGTCACCAGCTTCAGGGTTCCTACTGGAGCTCTGGGACCAAGTTTAGGCTGGGTGGTCAGGGTGGCCATGCTGAGATTCATGGATCTTGGGAGGAAATGATCTCAGTGGAGCCTCAGGCTGCCCCAGCGTGGTATCTGGGATGGCAGTGAGCAGATGGAATTTCTGCAGACGTCAGCATTTAACCCTGGGTCCAGCCTACCACAGACCACAGGGATATATTGGTTTTTACATTGAGGCAGGAACAGGGAAGAACCTTGGAACTTGGTTACATGCATAGAGTAGAATGGAAGGGGAGGGTTGGTGAAGAATCTATTCGTACATCTGGGAACAAACAGAGCATCCATGTCAAATTGAGAGATGGCTTCTTAGAGAGAAGCCACACAGGCTGGTGGAAAGATGGGGAACACAAACCATATCGGCCTGGGTACTAATTGAAGCTCTATCTCTTACAGTAATTGGGCCAGGTACTTAGCCCTCTGAGACTTACTTTTCTCCCATGGAAACTGGAGATAATGATACCTACCTTGTACAGAGCTTATGAAATTTAAATATAACATATCAGAAACCAACACAGTGCCTGGTATGTAGATGTGTGCTCAGTGGACAGCCTCTTCATCTGGTGGGTCGGCAGGTCATCTATGTACATAGGATGTTTACTAGTCCACTCCTCCTCCAATATTATAAAAAGAGCATTTCATCTGTGCTGACAATAATGAAATGATATCAGAGTCCATTATCGCTTGAAAGCAAAAATGACACATCCATCCCCTTTCAATAGGATATTCACTTTGAGTGGGATTTTTCCGAAGGACACTGGGAGGCTTGGGATGTCACAGACTCTGTTATAAAAAGATTTTTAGGGAATTCCCTGGCGGTCCAGTGGTTAGGACTCTGGGCTTTCACTGCTGAGGGTGCATGTTGGATCCCAGGTCGAGGAGCTAAGATCCCACAAGTTGCGTAGTGTGGCCAAAAAAAGAGATTTCTAGCCAGCGACTGCCACACCTACAGCGTCCTGCTGTATCCTTGCTGTGACCTTTCTCAAAACTTGGACAGAAAATATACAGTGTTCTAACCCAGCAAAGCAAGTTTGGGGTCATGAACAAGCTTATAGAAGCCTCTTGGGATTTCTGGTTCTGGTATGATGGATTGAGCCAACACAGAAACTACAGAAATACAAATACAGAAATACGAGATAAAACCTTCTAAGAAAAAAAGCTTAGGGGATTCCCTGATGGTCCACTGGTTAGTACTCTGCCAAGGGCCTGGGTTGGGTTCCTGGTTGGGGAACTAAAATCCCATAAGCCGCATGGCACGGCCAAAAATTAAAAATAAATAAATAAGTAAGTAAATAGGAAATCTTAAAAAAAAAGAAAGAAGAAAAGCTTAATCACACAGCTGAGTTCAGTAGAAAGAAAGGCACATCTCCAGGTGTTGATGAAAGGGACCCTAAAACCAGCCCCAGGAATGAAGTGCTGCAGCTGCAGTGGCCTGAGGGGATGTGGCCAGGGAGCTGGCCCCAGAAGTTGGGGTGATAAACTGGAGTGGAGACTCCTCCCAGCCTGAGTCTGTCCTTCCATGAAAGAGAATGGTGTGTGGGGGGGTGCTATTCGGGAGCACAGGGGGAGGAGTTTCCTGAATGAGGTGGCATTTAAGCTGGTATCATTCATTCAGTCATCCATTCACCAAATAATTCTTAAGCGCGTGCTATTGTGCCAGGCACTACCCCAACTGCTGAGAATACAAAATACCCAGCCACCGCCCTCACGGAATTTGCAATTGGCAAAGACAGACATTAAGTGAGCAATTACAACACGGAAGCCCTATGTACACATTTTAAAAAATAACAGTTTTTTTTTCTTTGTTTTGTTTTTTTGACCGCGAGGCATGTGGGATCTAAGCTCTCCCACCAGGGGTTGAACCCGCACCCCCTGCATTAGAAGGCAAAGTCTTAACCACTGGACTGCCAGGGAAGTCCCTAAAAAATAAGTTTTATTGAGGTATAATTCACATACCATAAAATTCACCCTTTTAGAGTGGTTTTAGCATACTCATAGAGTTGTGCTTCCACCACCACTGTCTAGATCCAGAATGTTAGATTACCCCAAAAGGAAACCCCATACCCGTTAGCAATCACTCCACATTTTCCATCACCCCAGCTCCTGGCTACCAGTAATCTAGTTTCTCTCTCTAGGGACTTGCCTACTCTAGACATTTCATTTAAAAGGTGTGTTACATAAATAAGCTTCAAGGATATATTGCACAACAGGGGGAATATATAGCCAATATTTTATAATAACTATAAATGGAGTATAACCTTTAAAAATTGTGAATCACTATGTTGTACACTCGTAACTTATTTAATATTGTACAGCAACTATACTTCAATTAAAAAATAAATTAAAGTAATGACATAATATGTAGCCTTTTATGTTTGGGTCTGTCTTCTTTCATTTAGCATAATGTTTTCAAGATTCATCCATGTTATAGCATATATCAGTATTTCCTTCCTTTTTTTTTTTTTTTTTTTGCCACGCTGTGTGGCTTGCGGTATCTTAGTTCCCCAACCAGGGATTGAAACGGGGCCGTGGCAGTGAAAGCCCAGAATCCTAATCACTAGGCCACCAGGGAACTCCCCATTTCATTCCTTTTTATGGCTGAATAATAATACTCCATTGTATGCATATACTACATTTTGTTTATCCATTTATCAGTTGATGGGCATTTTTGACTATTATGAATAATGCTATGATGAACACTCATGTACAAGTTTTTGTGTGGATGCATGTTTTCAGTTCTCTTGGGAATATAGCCAGGAGTGGAATTGCTGGGCCATAGAGTAGCTATGTTTAACATTTTGAGAAATTGCCAACCTGTTTTCTGAGGGGCTGCACCATTTTACATTGCTACCAGCAATGTATGAAGTTTCCATCTGTGTACAAGTTTTTTTGTTTGTTTGTTTGTTTTGGCCACCCTGCGTGGCTTGCGGGATTTCAGTTCCCCGACAAGGGATGGAACCAGGGCCCTCGGCAGTGAAAGCTCAGAGTCCTAACCACTGGACTGCCAGGGAATTCCCTATGTACAAGTTTTGAAGTTCACATTCTTGGATTGGCACAAAGTGACCTCCCAGAGTTGTGCCCACCAAGCACAGAAGGCCTCAGCTGCCTCTTGGCACAACAGAAAGGTTGATAAACCGCTTTACGGAGCAGAAGAGTTTCTTCTGGACAGAGACAAGGGCTGTTCCCTGTGAGCCCCCAACAGTGACAACCTCCCCCAGCAGCTTCCTCCTGCTGGGTCTGCCCACCTACCCCTTCCTGCTTCTGGGAAGAGCACTTTCTTGTTTTTAGGAAAACTGGTTTTGCATAGACTCTCTTGTAGGTCTGGGGGGCGGCTGCCGTCTCCAGCACTCTTTCTTTTCTAGCTACAGGGCTCATGAGTGACCTGAGGCTGGTCGAGCTGTCTGAACTCTTCATCAGGATTTTAAAAATTGGATTTAAGGGAGGAGAGGCAGTCCCTTACAGGTAGGAGAAAACAAAGGTGCAAATGGAGGAACTATGGGACCACTTTTCCTTCTATAGGCAAAAAACTGGCCTGAGAGAACAAAATTGACACAGAGGTAGGAAGTGGACAGAAAGAGTCTTGAGGGGGTTTGAATCCCTGGCCTAGTGAGCCCGATTAGTACAATAGAAGTGGGAAAGCCTTCAGGGAGAAAGAGGTATCTAAAATGTGGGTAAGTAGGAGTTTGAAAGCTCCAAGGTGAAGGTAGTAGAATGTGTATGAGGAATTCAAAGAAGCCTCCTCAGTTGTTCAGCAAAAAACACCATTAAGAAGGAGAAAGGGCACTTTTTCCGGTAAGCGGCCTGAGGTGACCTCTAAAAATGGTGTGCTATTCACTTGACCCAGAAACCCCCACAAAATCATGCAAATTAAGAAGTTCAGATCTTTGTGTTCACTTTAAGAACATTCATAAAACTGCCCAAGCCATTAAGGGTATGCATATCCAAAAAGCCACCAAGTATCTGAAGGATGTCACTTTAAAGAAGCAATGTGTGCCGTTCCATCATTACAATGGTGGAGTTGGTAGGTAGGTGTGCCCAGGCCAAACCGTGGGGCTGGACGCAGGGTCGGTGACCCAAAAAGAGTGCCGAATTTTTACTGCACATGCTCTAAAATGCAGAGAGTAATGCTGAACTCAAGGGCTTAGATGTAGATTCTCTGATCATTGAGAACATCCAGCTGAACAAAGCCCCCAAGATGCGGCATAGAACTTACAGAGTTCACGGTCGGATCAAACCACACATGAGCTCTCCCTGCCACATTGAGATGATCCTTACTAAAAAAAACCAGATTGTTCCTAAACCAGAAGAGGACATTGCACAGAAGAAAAAGATATTCCAGAAGAAACGGAAGAAACAGAAACTTATGGCCCAGGAATAAATGTTGCAAAAAAATAAAAGCAAATAAAAGTTAAAAAAAAAGAGGGGAAAACAGCAAGCCAAAGTATAGGAGAAGGTGGGACTTCCCTGGTGGACCAGTGGGAAGACTGCATTCCCAATGCAGGGGCCCCGGGTTTGATCCCTGGTTGGGGAACTAGATCCTGCATGCATGCCACAACTAAGAGTTCGCATACTGCAACTAAAGAGTCCACATGCTTCAACTAAGTCTGTATGCCGCAATGAAGATCCTGCCTGCCACAGCTAGGACCCGGCGCAGCCTAAATAAATATATTTTTTAAAAAAGCATAGAAGATATCTGCAATACACATACTGACAAAGATTTGTATCCAGAATATATAAAGACTTTCTTTCTACAAACCAATAAGAAAAAGACGACCCATTTTTTAAAGTGCGAAAAAGGCGTAAGTAGGCACTTCACAAAAGAGGACATCTAAGTAGTCAAAAAGCATATGAAAGGAGCTCAGATTCGTTGGTCTTCAGGGAAAGGCAATTTTAAAACCACCACGATCCCTCTAGAGAGCTACCAAATTTTCTAAAACGGAAAGCACTGACCTTGCCAAGGATTGGTGAGGATGTGGGGTACCCAGAACTCTCATACTTTGCTAATGGGAGCTTAAATTGGTACAACCCCTTTGGATGACTGTTTGGTAGTGTGGTGGTCCTGGTGGTACACCAGTCAGTCTCCCTTCAAGAGATCCTGCTGCAAAGAGGCTAGCTGGCCAGTAGCCTCCAGTGGCTGGCTACACCTTTGGATCGATCACAACATTCATGCTGAGGCCATGCTCTCCCCAGGCTGCTCCCAGCCCATGACTGTGCCTGGCAGGGCTACTAGATAGGGGGTTACTCCTGCCTTGCTCCCTGTCAGCCTGGCTGAGACTGCAGAGCTTTCACAGTGGTCAGACCTGCTTTGTGATCTGGAGGCTCTCCATGCCTGTTCTTGTTCCCTGTCTCCTTTATCCTTCACAGGAATTGCCCCCTGTCAATCTCTTACACATCTGATTTCACTTTGGCATCTTCTCCTTGGAGGACCTAAATTGACTGAGGCAGTATAACTAATACTGTCTGACTCTAGTTCCACCCCTGGATGTATTCCCAGTAGACATGACTGCATACAGACACCAAAAGACGTTTACAGAATGTTCACAGCAGCTTTATTCAAAATAGCTAACAACTGGCCAAATGTCCATAAACAGTGGACAGACTGGATAAATAAAATTGTGGTTAATTATATAGTGGACTATTACACAGCTGTGTACAATAACATAGATAAACCCTCACAGACATAATGATGAGTAAAAGAAGTCAGATAATCAATAGATCTTATCAAGTCAGTAAAGGAATCCAGAAGGAGGAGGCTACAGGAGAATGAGTCCGCTCAGAAGTATGAAAACCACCAGAGTGTTAGAGAGTCGATCTTTTTGAGGACAGTGGTAGACAGGCTTTAAGATGATCCCAATGAGGACTTCCCTGGTGGTGCAGTGGTTAAGAATCCACCTGCCAATGCAGGGGACACGCGATCCCTGGTCCAGGAAGATCCCACATGCTGTAGAGCAACTAAGCCTGTGTGCCACAACTACTGAGCCTGTGCTCTAGAGCCCACGAGCCACAACTACTGAAGCCCATGCCCTCTAGGGCCCATGTGCCGCAATTACTGAGCCCGCATGCTGCCTAGAACCTGTGCTCCACAACGAGAAGCCACTGCAATAAGCCCGAGCCCTGCAACGAAGAGTAGCCCCTGCTGCCACAACTAGGAATGAAGACCCAACGCAACCATAAAAAAAAAAATTATTAAAAAAAAAAGATGGTCCCAGTGATTCCCCTTCTGGTATTCATGCCTTTGTGTAATCCCCTCCCTTTCAGTGTAGACTGGACTTAGGGACTAGCTTCTTTTTCTCCTCCAGTTTTATTGAGATATAATTGACATATAACATTGTGAAAGTTTAAGATGTACAACATGATTCAATATACATATGTAGTGAAATGATTACCACAATAAGATCAGTTAACACATCCATCACCTCACATAATTACTGTTTTTTATTTTTGGCCTGGAGGGAGGGAATGAGAACATGTAAGATTTAGCAACTCTCTTAGCAACTTTCACATATACAATATTATTAACTATAGATACCATAGTGTACATTAGATCTCCAGAATGTATTTATCTTATAATTGGAAGTTTGTGCCCTTTGACCAACATCTCTCCGTTTCCCCCACCTGTCAGCCCCTACCAACCACCAAACAATTCTGTTTCTATGATTTCAGCTTTTTTAGATTCCACATGTGAGATTGTATAGTACACTTGACCCTTGAACAACACAGGCTTGAACTGCACAGGTCCAGTTATATGTGGATTTTTTTCAATACACACATAGGACAGTAGTAATACACGATCCTTGGTTGAATCTGTGGCTGTGAAACCTCGGATATGGAGGGCTGACTGTAAAGTTATATTTGGATTTTCGACTGCATAGGGGGGCTGGTGCCCCTAACCCCTGCCTTGTTCAAGGGTCAACAGTATTTGTCTCTCTCTGTCTGATTTATTTCATTTATCATAATGCCCTCAAGGTTTGTCCTTGTTGTCTCAAATGGTAGGATTTCCTTCTTTTTTTGTGGCTGAATAATATTCCATTGTGGGTACATACCACATTTCCTTTATCCATTCATCCATCCATGGACACTTAGGTTGTGGACTAGCTTCTAGTAACAGAATATGTAAAAGTGATGGACTGTTTCTTCTGAGATTAGGTTACAGAAAAGACTGTGACTTCCATTTCCCTCACTCTCTCTTATCCCTTGCTTTAAGGGAAGGTAGCAGCTTCTTATGGAGAGGTACAAATGGCCAGGAACTCATGGATCCAGCCAACAGCCGGAGAGGACGTGAGGCCTGCCAACTGCCCTGTGAGTGAGCTTGAAAGAGGATTCTCCAGCCTTGAGATGCCTTTAGCCCCAGGCAACAACTTGACTGCATCCTGTGAGAGACCCTGATCCAGGTGACCCAGCTAAATAACACCCAGATTCCTGACCCACAGAAACTATGAGAAAATAAGAGATTTTTGTTGTTGTTGTTTTAAGCTGCAAGTTTGGGGTAATTTGTTACCCAACAATACATAAATAATAGGACATCAATTACTCAAAATCACTATATAAAACTGAAATCTCTTGGCCAGCGGCAACCAGGAAAAATCTAGCGATCTCCAAGAACAGTGTGTTTCTTCTTAGAGACAGTGAGAATAACATACATGTATTTTTCTTTTAGTTTTGGCCACCAGGAAGCTCAGAGCCAAATTTATGGCTCGGTTTTAATAATTATGTGATACTCTATGGCCTGCTTGTCTGTGTTCTTTTTTTTTAAATTAATTAATTAATTAATTAATTTTTCACTGCATCGGGTCTTAGTTGCAGCACGCGGGATCTTTTGCTGTGGAGGGTGGGCTCTTCACTTCATTGCAGTGTGTGCGCAGGCTTCTCTCTAGTTGTGGCATGCGGGCTTCTCTGGTTGTGGTGTGTGGGCTCCAGAACGCTTGGGCTCTGTAGTTGAGGAGCGCGGGCTCAGCAGTTGTGGTGTGTGGGCTTAGTTGCCCCACTGCATGTGGGATCTTTGTTCCCCCACTGGGATGAACCAAAGTCCCCTGCATTGCAAGAAGGATTCTTTTTTTGCAAGATGGATTCTTTTTTTTCTAATTGGTCTGAGCCATTAAGGCATTTTATTTATTTATTTATTTATTTATTTATTTATTCATTCATTCATTCATTCATTTTTGGCTGCGTTGGGTCTTCGTTGCTGCACGTGGGCTTTCTCTAGTTGCAGTGAGTGGGGGCTACTCTTCGTTGCGGTGTGCAGGCTTCTCACTGCTGTGGCTTCCCTTGTTGTGAAGCACCGGCTCTAGGCACGCAGGCTTCAATAGTTGTGGCTCGCCTGCTCTAGAGCACAGGCTCAATAGTTGTGGCACATGGGCTTAGTTGCTCCGCTGCATGTGGGATCTTCCCAGACTAGGGATCGAACCCGTGTCGCCTGCAGTGGCAGGCGGATTCTTAACCACTGTGCCACCAGCAAAGTCCCTTGTCTGTATTCTTACTCCTGGTCTTTTATTTATTTATTTATTATAAATTTATTTATTTTTATTTTTTGCTGTGTTGAGTCTTCATTGCTGCGCACAGGCTTTCTCTAGTTGCGGTGGGCTACTCTGTTGCGGTGTGCGGGCTTCTGATTGGGGTGGCTTCTCTTGTTGCGGAGCATGGGCTCTAGGCATGCGGGCTTCAGTAGTTGTGGCTCGCGAGTTCTAGAGTGCAGGGTCAGTAGTTGTGGCGCACGGGTTTAGTTGCTCCGCAACATGTGGGATCTTCGCGGACTAGGCCTCGAACCCATGTCCCCTGCATTGGCAGGCGGATTTCCAACCACTGCGCCACCTGGGAAGCCCCTGGTCTTTTATTTTGATTTGTCTTTTTCTTAGTCCTGATTTTTTAGTTCATTTTTATACTTTACTATATTACACGAATTATGTTAAGCCATCTCAAATTCAGCTTACAGGGAAGCAAGGCATTCAGAAATAATGTTTTAAAAATAGTTAAGTTTGCACTTGTTGAACACGAAGTGAGTGGAGGTGGTGCTGGGGAAGATCAGGTAATGTAAACGTGGCTCTGGAGCTTGGCTCTGGAGCTCTGGGAAATGGCCAAGGCTAATGTGGATTGGGTCAGAAAATATCAAGTGATAATGACAAAAAAAGGGCAGAAAGTATGGCAATTGATTACCACCCGCAGGAGGTGGGGCCAAGGGCTTATCCAGTCACACACGGTGGTATCTTTGAAATTTATTCCTTTCACCGGGTACCCTAGGGCCCGCCCGCGCCACCGCTCCCCTCCCCTCCCCTCCCAGAGCCCCGCCCTTC
>NW_006779491.1:789192-791302 GCF_000442215.2 Lipotes vexillifer | reverse complement strand
CGGGCGGCGGCGGCTGAGGTGGAGGCGGAGGGAGGCGGCGGCGGCGGCGAAGGAGGCGGCGGCGGCGGCGGAGGGGGGAAGATGGCGGCGCCCGTCCTGCTGAGAGTGTCGGTGCCGCGTTGGGAGCGGGTGGCCCGGTATGCAGTGTGCGCCGCCGGGATCCTGCTCTCCATCTACGCCTACCACGTGGAGCGGGAGAAGGAGCGGGACCCCGAGCACCGGGCCCTCTGCGACCTGGGGCCCTGGGTGAAGTGCTCTGCCGCCCTTGCCTCCAGGTAGCCCGGCTAGGGGGAGCGGGCCGGGAGCGGCCGAGCGGGGCGAGGGCGGAGGTTGGGGGTTGGGTGCGCGCGGCGGGAGCTCGGGCCTGGGGGGCGGCGGGGATCGGGCCGCGAAGGGACCGACGGCGCCGTGAGCCTGGCCGGGAGCCTCGGCCGGGGCCGGGGGGCGGCGGCCGGGGTGGGGCGGCCCGAGTGCAGGCCGCCGAGGCTGAGGTGGCGGGGCCGCGAGACCGGCAAGGAGGGATGAGGTGGCAGAGTGCAGCCGCGAGGCCGGAGCGGACCGGGGGCAGTTGGACAGGCTGGGGCCGGGCTCGGAGGGAGCAAGCGGGGTTCGCGGAGGGTGGGTCCCGGCTGGCTTGACAGATTTCGTGGTTCTTGCCCGGGGAGGCGAGTCGGGGGTGTGGGAGCCTGCCCGAGGGAGCCATGAGGTCAGTGTCCACCCCTCGTCAGGGGTCGCTGCTGCTGCCCAAGGCTGTACGGCCGGCGTGGGCTCGGGGTTTGCATTTCCCACTGTCTTCCCGGTGCTAGGACAGGTGTTTCCGTGGTCAGGCCTCTTTGTACTCTGTAGCGCTAATGAGGATTTGCAGACTTCTTGAGACAGTGACATTTGCGGGCAAACAAGAATTTGACCCTACTCTGGAAGGAGATACCTGCACTTAACATATCTGATTTCTTGGATTCCCCCTCGTATATTTCAGTGTGCCCGCGAGGGGGGAATGGCCTGAGTTTGGATCTGGTCTAAGCATAATTTGAGTAAAATACGAGTATGTCATGTGTAATGATGATGTTTGGGGCATTAGGGTGCCTTTTGGACGTTGTTGGTTATTATAATGGTATACCCACCGAAAATACACGCATTGCTAAACTGGAGGGATTGGTTTGTTTTACTGATACTTTTAGGTTTTTTAAAATGTTGTAGTCGATTTATCTGTTACACTTTATTTTCTGCATTAGATTTTTCTGGGTAAGTTACTTTGAAAAAAAGAGGAATTTACATCTTAAAGGTGGCTGCTCTTTTTTTTTTAATTGAGGAGGGTTCATTTTTTAAAAGTAGAAATAGTGAAGGAAATTATTTCACAATTGATAAGTTATAATTTTAATAGAGACATACTATGCCTAATATTTTGAGTTTGTTAACAGTAGTCACGTTTGAGCAGTTTCTTCCTTTCATATTGATCTGTAAATTACTAGGTAGACAGTAATGTATAGCTCACTAGTTTATTTTGACCTACATATTGGTGATTACATGAACGACCTAGCACTGGAGTTTGTCTTGTTACTATTTACAAATTTCAGGCTGCTGATCTTTTCCACTTAGACAGCCTTCTTGGTGAGCCACGTACTCTTTCTCATTTGCCCTTAAACCAAAATCCTGTAGCTTTTTAGTGGAAAAATAGTCATTATTATTGCTACATTAGACATAATGTGTTTAAAATGTAGATACCAGTTAACTGTTAAAATATGTCAGTGTGACAAAACCTCACATTTGTTGTTGGGTATTTTGAACCAAGTTAATAGACCTAATAGGCTCTCAGATATCCTTTGAGAATCACTGAGTGTATTTTATACAAACATTTTTATATTATTTTCACTATCCATTGGAAAGGACTTTTATATTTAAAGTACCTTGCACCCAAAGTTAGCTAACTAAATATATAATGAAAAGACTAAGCAGCAGTGTATTTCAGGTATTTGAAAAAAGGAATAAAAATAACTTTTGATATTAGATTAATATGGAATTTAAGCAGAATTATTACCAATTTTAGCTTTTGGAAACACTGTAGTCTATCATAAATTTAACTAGACCTTTTAACATTTGGACTTGGAAAGAG
>NW_006779491.1:788259-789182 GCF_000442215.2 Lipotes vexillifer | reverse complement strand
GAAAGAGTGCTTTATGTTATCCAGACTGTATGTTTAAGTTCTTAATATTGGCTTTCCTTTAAAAAAGAGTGTTTTTGAACCATGTAATAAGTATAGATTATAAATATTTTCAGTTATGTATCCTGCAAGGTCCAGGTTTTTGTGCTCTGATGTCTGTTTAATAAAGCACCATAAGATAATATAAATAACATCAAGTGAGATTATATATAAAGTATATGTGTAAGACTAAAAATATCTAGGTCTCTTTATAGTTTTAAATGTGAATTTAATGTTGTGACTGACACTAATGTTTAATTGTGTAGCTGTATACATAGAATATTTTAAATTTGATGCTCACTAAAGGAAGATAGGTAAGAAATAAGACATGCTAATAAGAGGAATAAATAGCTTATTTACTGTGTACACAATAAAATTCAAGAAATTTAGACAGTTTGACCAACCCGTTTATAAACTGCTTGCAAAACCATTTATATCAATACATATATACATTATATATATATATATATATAATATATATACTATATATAATATATATATATGATGGAGATACAGAAATTTGGAAATTAAAGTGGCTTGAGTCTAATTTATAGATCAGTTTTCTTTTGGAAGTAGGTAGACTAAACATAATTAAAAGTTTTTATTTTGTCAAAGTGAAAAGGGCTTTAAATAAAAGCAGATTATTGGAGACCTCAAGTAGTAGTTCTTTTTATTTGACTTAAGTATTGATTGCCAGTTAGCAGTAGTAGTAAAAAAATGACTTTTATTTATTTAAAAAAATTTTATTATTATTATTATTTTTTAAATTATTTTTGGCCATGCCACAGGGGCATGTGAGATCTTAGTTTCCTGACCAGGGATCGAACCCACGCCCCCTGCATTGGAAGCCTGGAGTCTCTCTTTTTTTTTTTTTTTTTTTTTTTTTT
>NW_006779491.1:768516-788121 GCF_000442215.2 Lipotes vexillifer | reverse complement strand
GGGCCTCTCACTGTTGTGGCGTCTCCCGTTGCAGAGCACAGGCTCCGGATGCGCAGGCTCAGCGGCCATGGCTCACGGGCCCAGCCGCTCTGCGGCATGTGGGATCTTCCCGGACTGGGGCACGAACCCATGTCCCCTGCATCGGCAGGGGGACTTTCAACCACTGCGCCACCAGGGAAGCCCGAAGCGTGGAGTCTTAACCACTGGACCGCCAGGAAAGTCCTAAAGTGTGACTATTTTAGGAACAGGAAGTTTGAGCCCAGGTTTGAGTAGAATTAAAGATAAAGCATGAGAAAAATTAACCAGTGAAATCCTGAGGAAAGTTCTCTGCCAGAATCCAGCGTTAACTCATGTGATTTTGGATTGCTGAAACTCACTTTATTCTCATTTCTTAATCCTTAAGAGTTCTAATCCAAATAAAGTAGAGATTAATGAGAGAATCTTGAGGGCTATATGTGTGTGTGTGTGTGTGTGTGTGTGTGTGTGTGTGTGTAAGTCCTCTATTATTTGGGGAGGCATCATTGTCTAAGGAAGTAGTTCCCAGATTTTTGGATTTCAAAAGAAGTATTCCCCCCCCCCGCCCCCAAATTGGGAGGCTGCAATAGAGGTGCCAGTTTGTTCTGCTGGCTGGCTATAGTCAATAAAAACAGCAACAGTAACCCATACCACTATCTACTGTCACTGTCATTTCATTGTAAGTAAGGATATTTTAACTCAAATAATTAGAAAGAACTGAATCTCAGTATGAAAGATCTTTAAATTGAATCACTTAGCTTTATTAAAAAGTTTACTTTCTTCTCATTTTTCCTCATTTTTATTTAAATTACTAAAAGCTTTGTTGCAAGTCTGCACCAGCCTGCCTGCTAATCCCTGTCCAGTGCACTAAGTTCAGATCCAAAGGTTCTGGGTGGACTCCTAGCTCGTCCACTTGTTAGACTGTGGCCTCGAGCTAGTCACTCATCTTCTTGGAGCTACAGTTGCTTCTCGGTTAAATGGGGATATTGAAACCTACTTTGCCAGATTAATGGGTAGGATTAAGGAGGATACATGGAATAAATAAATGGATGATACTTGAAATAAAGTATGTACTCCATTAGTTACAGCTGTTATTGACTGGAGGTGGTATGATTATTTTTTTTGCAATGTCTGATCATAAACGCCTTTAAATAGTACAAGTTACTTGTCTTAGGTGTAGTCATTTATGTATTTTAAATGTAAATTGTTTTAGAGTACTTTATTGCTCCCTCCATGGCATAGTATAAAGACTTAAAATCCATTTAAAACAACTCCAAAAGTGTGGCAAGAGACACAAAATAATGTGTAGAATATTCTTTATAGGTATTTCCTGTATGTTGCATTAGACCCCTTCTAAGAAGAGCTTTTATGTAAGAAAAAAATGATTCTGAAAGATGAAGAGGCTTGACAATTCAAGTCCTCAGAAAGTTGCCTTATTTCGCAAAATGTTGGACTAGTACCCCTCTCATGTCTTAAAAATAGTACCATCTGTTTACTACCCCCCTCTTTGAGACACATTTTTAGAATTAGAATAGAACCTAGGAATCTGTGCTGCCCCTTGCTTGGTTCAGCTAGACTCAGGTTAAATGACTTGTGCAAGGTAACACAGTTAGTGGCAGATTGGGACTAGAAGCCTGGCTTCCAGAGTGCTTGTTTAGAGGGACCACCACCCCACCCTCCTCCATTTTTAAAATTAAATTCTTATATAGGTAATATATTCACTGCTTCAAGTTTGAAAGATACTAAAGCATATATAGTGAACCGTCCCCTTCATAACCCTGCCCCCAGACTTGTAGTTCTCCCTTTCCTTAAGCAGACGTGAAACTTTACAGAGCCATTTTATGCATATACAAGCATAAATATGACCATATTAGTCTCCCCATTTTTTACACATAAAACTACCATATTCTATGTTCTGATCTGTACTTTACTCTTTGCTAGCATTCTTTCCATCACCACCATGCTTTTAAGTGCTTACATTCATATTTGGTGAATGTTATTAACTGCTACCACTATGTAAAAAACAATTTGTTCGGGCTTCCCTGGTGGCGCAGTGGTTGCCGATGCAGGGGACATGGGTTCGTGCCCCGGTCCGGGAAGATCCCACATGCCGCGGAGCGGCTGGGCCCGTGAGCCATGGCCGCTGAGCCTGTGCGTCCGGAGCCTGTGCTCTGCAATGGGAGAGGCCACAACAGTGAGAGGCCCGCGTACCGCAAAAACCAAAAAAACCAAAAAACCCAAAAAAAACCAAAAAAACAATTTGTTCTACTCGTTAGTTTTGACCAAGATGAATTTAATAAATAAAGTACAGGTTCTTATGTGACCATTGTTTCTTGGTATGGAAATTTCAGAAGCAGTATGGACTTCAAAGAATGTAAGGGGAATAGAGGGATATCACAAAGATGTGAACTTGGATTGCCATGCATTAGAGATAATTGTTAATACTTGGATAATGTTTACTGTGTACTAGGCAGTCTTCTAAATGCAGTTTATTTAATTCTCACAGCTGTCCTGTGAGGCACTTTTTTTTTTAAATTAATTAATTAATTTATTTATTTTGGGCTGTGTTGGGTCTTCATTTCTGTGCGAGGGCTTTCTCTAGTTGTGGCAAGTGGGGGGCCACTCTTCATCGCGGTGCATGGGCCTCTCACTATCGGGGCCTCTCTTGTTGTGGAGCACAGGCTCCAGATGCGCAGGCTCAGTAGTTGTGGCTCACGGGCCCAGTTGCTCCACTGCATGCGGGATCTTCCCAGACCAGGGCTCGAACCCGTGTCCCCTGCATTAGCAGGCAGATTCTCAACCACTGCGCCACCAGGGAAGCCCCTGTGAGGCACTTTTATCACCATTTTACAGATGAGAAAATTGAAGCACACAGAATGTAAATGAAACGATTTAGATAGTACAGTGGCAGAGGCCACATTTTAACCCAGGCAATCTGGCTCTTTACCAGTACTTTAAATTCCATTTGATCTGATTTTGATATAGTGATACCCATATCAGCCAAATTTTTAAAAATATGCAAACATCTATGCTTTTTTTTTGCATCTGTATGTTTGTGTTTTAGCTTTTACTTATTGGGAGCATAGCAGAATAGCTGAGAGAAGAAAGATAAAGTGGATCTACATACCTGGAGGTGTAGAGGGGAGGGGAAAATGTTAGTATGAATTTGTACTGGGGTGGGGTAGTCCTTCCTGAGAGAGGTGTTGAGTCATAAGGACCTACTGCATATAGAAACAGAAGAATTGGGCCTGGGGTGTGGTGGGGTTAAGTCACCAGAACCAGGAATTTAAGAGGGATTAATTTCCTTGATGATTTGGAAGGATTCTAGGAAACAACATGAGGAAAGGCAGAAAACGGTGACCATTTTGAGGGGAATAGCAAATGGTCATATCTGAATGTAATATAGATTTACCTGGGTTAGGAGAGGACTGGAATCTAGAGCTTGGCCAGAAAAATGCAAAACCAGGCATTCTTGTAAAGCCACGTGTTCTTGTAAACAGATAAAACTTAACAAGCACTGTGCCTTGGGTTTCTCTTCTGTACAGTGTTTGTACTAGATTACACTGGACTTGTATTAGATTATCAAGTTTTAAAATTCATCCCTCAGAATCCTAGTTCTGTGGTGATACAACAGGGATTTCATAAGTATTTGAGTCACATTTTTAACACTGTAAACTTTAAAACATTATAAACATTTATATACACTCAGATGTATCTCATGCTAAATTTTACATTAGAGACCGCTGACTTGTACTGCCGGGTTATCTAGGTAAAAAAAATATTCAATCTTAAAAGGTTACAGTCTATATGATCACATTATATAACATTATTGAAATAACAAAATTATAGAGATGGAGAATAGCTTAGCTGTTGCTGGGAGTTAGGAATGGGGGAAGGGGTGGTTAAGGAGGCAGCACGAGAGAGCTTTGTGGGGAGGGAACAGTTCTGTATCTCAGCTGTGGTTACTCAAAGCTACAAATGTGATAAAATTGCATAGAACACACACACACACACACACACACACACACGAATGTAGAAGTGGTGAAATATGAGTAAACTCTGTACCAAGGTCAGTTTCCTGGTTATGATCTTACACTAGAGCTATGTAGGATATTACCATTGAAGGAAGTTAGGTGAAGGGTCCTCAGGACCTTCCTGTACATTTTTTTGAAAATTCCTGTGATTTATAACTATTTTTAAAATAAAAGTAAAAAAGAAAAAAAAAAAAGTAGTGTATTTACGGTGTTTGAGGGGAAATAAGCAAAAAGAAAAAATGAAAATTATCCATAACGCCAACAGCCAGATAACAATCCTTATAATAGTGTTTCTTGCTTTCTTTGTGCCTATACTTGAATTTTTTAAATTTTTATTGATTGGAAAGATTGTAGCTTTACACTGGTCTTTAAAAAATTCAGACCAGTCCTTATTTGCTTTATGTAAAATTATATGAGCAAGTTTGCTCCTGTAGACAACTCTCATTGCATCGTGCAATGACATGTGACTGCCTTGTGTATAATGCCTTGATGTCATGATTAATATATATTTTAAGATTTTTATTTTTTACCAAAATATTTGTGGTTACCAAGTATTCTCATTCCTAATATTATTAGAGATTTAACTTAGAAATGTTCTACTTGGACTTCTGGACAGGTGTAATAAAATCCTCAGATAGCATTTATGTGCTGTTTTGTAAAGAATCACAAAAACTCTTATTTGCAACTGCTACTCTCTGTGAATCAGGTTTTTCTTGATAATGGGCAATCAAACAAAACAAATTCGACTGCCCTAATCATCCATAATTTGAAGTTTGTATTCACCAGAAGAGCTTCATTGTAAATGTTATAAATTTGAGCTTTTCAAATACACTAATACAATGCAATACTGCTTTAATCTGTTTCTCATATCATAGATCCATTTAAATTTTCATTTACAAAAAAGTTCTTTTGCTAAACAACATTTTTAAATACCCTGGATTATGATCTATAAAGCTTCTTTTGTTGTTAGCACCTGTAATTTAGGGGCATTTCAAGGATGCTGTTGTCACTGTTGTGTGATTATTGACCTTTTAAGGACCATCATTGTGTTTGAGAAGTAAAATGGAAAATCCATGACAAAATAGGAATTAAGTGGAGTATATTCAACATCACTTTGTCTTAGGAGTTTGATTTATTTCCTCCTCTGCATTGTGCTAATAGTTACGATCACAGACTCTAGAGCAAGTGTAACTGGGTTGAAACCTTGGTTCCATAACATGATCTCGTCGCAGTTTCCTCCTCTATAAAATGAGGATAATAATAGCGTCTAACTTAGGATTATTGTATGAAGTGCACCAATGCACCAATACCTGTAAATGGTCTTAGCACAGTGCCAGGCACAGAAGTAAGTGCTCATAAAACTTAGCTCTTATTTTAAAATACGGTTGAGATCATACTGTACGTACTTTATATCTTTTCTCCTCATCTAACATGTCACAACTATTTTCTTATGTCATTAAAAATTCCACCAGTAATGTAAGAGAATGTCAAGTGCCCTATACCCCTGCCAGTATTGGGCATTCTCATTTTTTAGACCTTTGTCAGTTTCATGTATGAAAAATGTCATCTCATTGTTTTGACTTGCATTTCCCCCCAAGGTATAAGTAAGGTTTAATGTTTTTCACATTTTATTAACTGTTTGCCTTTCTTCTCCAGTCTTGCCTGTATAGATCTTAGAATTTTTATATTGATTTAGACAAATGCTTTATATACTTAAAGGATATGAATATTTTATTATATTTGTTAATATTTTTGCCAGTTTAGTTCAATTTCATTAATTGCAGTACTGTGGGGTTTTATTTAAAATTTATTTATTTTTATATTTATTTATTTTTTGGCTGTGTTGGGTCTTCATTTCTGCGCGAGGGCTTTCTCTAATTGTGGCAAGCAGGGGCCACTCTTCATCGCGGTGTGCGGGCCTCTCACTATCGCGGCCTCTCTTGTTGCGGAGCACAGGCTCCAGACGCGCAGGCTCAGTAGTTGTGGCTCACGGGCCTAGTTGCTCCACGGCATGTAGGATCTTCCCAGACCAGGGCTCGAACCCGTGTCCCCTGCATTGGCAGACAGATTCTCAACCACTGCGTCACCAGGGAAGCCGGGTTTTTTTTTAAGTATATAAAATTTAATTATTTTTCTTTGCAATTTTTTCTCATAGGTTTTAAGTTTAGAAGGCCATTTCTCATTCTGATATCAGATGAATTTATAATTTCTCTTCGTTTTGAAAAAATTAATTTCTTAATCATCTAGAATGTAGCTTATCAGGTGTTAGATGAGTCTGTAACCTAATTTTTGTACAGACATATGTTTAATGGGTATTCATATTCCTTCTGGATATTGCCTGTTCATGCCTTTGCCCATCTTTTCCCTTCAGTGTTGTCGTTTTTTCTTATTGGTTCGCAGGAATTCTTTAGATATCAAAGTAGTTAATCCTTTGTTATATGTATTACAGATATTTTCTCCTAGTTTCTCACTTGTCTTTTAATTTCATTTATGGTATTTTTTTTTTTTTTTTTTGTGGTACACAGGCCTGTCACTGCTGTGGCCTCTCCCGTTGCGGAGCACAGGCTCCAGACGCGCAGGCTCAGCGGCCATGACTCACGGGCCTAGCCGCTCCGCGGCCTGTGGGATCTTCCCGGACCGGGACACGAACCCATGTCCCCTGCATCGGCAGGCGGACTCCCAACCACTGCGCCACCAGGGAAGCCCATTTATGGTATTTTTATTCATACAGAAGTTTAAACTTTTTATGTGGTCCCATCTTCGACATCTTTGTAGCTTTTGAGTTTTTTTGTTTTTTCTTTAATCTTGTTTATCAAAATACCATCCCAAGTTTTTTTCTTTTAAGATTATTTTTTTGATGTGGACCATTTTTAAAGTCTTTATTGAATTTGTTACAATATTTCTTCTGTTTTATGTTTTGGTTTTTTGGCTGCAAGGCATGCAGGATCCCAGCTCCCCAACCAGGGATCAAACCCTCCTGCATTGGAAGGCGAAGTCCCAACCACTGGACCGCCAGGGAAGTCCCAAGATTTTCTTTCTTATAAATTTATTTATTTATTTATGGCTGTGTTGGGTCTTCTTTGCTGCATGCGGGCTTTCTCTAGTTGTGGCGAGCGGGGACTGCTCTTCCTTGCGGTGTGCGGGCTTCTCATTGTGGTGGCTTCTCTTGTTGCGGAGCACGGGCTCTAGGCACGTGGGCTTCAGTAGTTGTGGCTCGTGGGCTCTAGAGCACAGGCTCAGTAGTTGTGGTGCATGGCCTTAGTTGCTCCGCAGCATATGGGAACTTCCTGGACCAGGGCTCGAACCCTGTGTCCCCTGCATTGGCAGGCAGATTCTCAACCACTGCAAATTCCATATATATGTGTTAGCATACGGTATTTGTCCTTCTCTTTCTGACTTACTTCACTCTGTATGACAGACTCTAGATCTATCCACCTCATTACAAATAGCTCAATTTCGTTTCTTTTTATGGCTGAGTAATATTCCATTGTATATATGTGCCACATCTTCTTTATCCATTCATCCGACGACGGGCACTTAGGTTGTTTCCATCTCCGGGCTATTGTAAATAGAGCTGCAATGAACATTTTGGTACATGACTCTTTCTGAATTCTGGTTTCCTCAGGGTATATACCTAGTAGTGGGATTGCTGGGTCATATGGTAGTTCTATTTGTAGTTTTTTAAGGAACCTCCATACTGTTCTCCATAGTGGCTGAACCAATTCACATTCCCACCAGCAGTGCAAGAGTGTTCCCTTTTCTCCACACCCTCTCCAGCATTTATTGTTTCTAGATTTTTTGATGATGGCCATTCTGACTGGTGTGAGATGATATCTCATTGTAGTTTTGATTTGCATTTCTCTAATGATTAATGATGTTGAGCATTCTTTCATGTGTTTGTTGGCAGTCTGTATATCTTCTTTGGAGAAATGTCTATTTAGGTCTTCTGCCCATTTTTGGATTGGGTTGTTTATTTTTTTGTTATTGAGCTGCATGAGCTGCCTGTAAATTTTAGAGATTAATCCTTTGTCAGTTGATTCATTTGCAAATATTTTCTCCCATTCTGAGGGCTGTCTTTTGGTCTTGTTTATGGTTTCCTTTGCTGTGCAAAAGCTTTGAAGTTTCATTAGGTCCCATTTGTTTATTTTTGTTTTTATCTCCATTACTCTAGGAGATGGGTCAAGAAGGATCTTGCTGTGATTTATGTCATAGAGTGTTCTGCCTATGTTTTCCTCTAAGAGTTTGATAGTTTCTGGCCTTACATTTAGGTCTTTAATCCATTTTGAGCTTATTTTTGTGTATGGTGTTAGGGAGTGATCTAATCTCATACTTTTACATGTACCTGTCCAGTTTTCCCAGCACCACTTATTGAAGAGGCTGTCCTTTCTCCACTGTACGTTCCTGCCACCTTTATCAAAGATAAGGTGACCATATGTGCATGGGTTTATCTCTGGGCTTTCTATCCTATTCCATTGATCTATCTTTCTGTTTTTGTGCCAGTACCATACTGTCTTGATTACTGTAGCTTTGTAGTATAGTCTGAAGTCAGGCAGCCTGATTCCTCCAGCTCCATTTTTTGTTCTCAAGATTGCTTTGGCTATTCGGGGTCTTTTGTGTTTCCATACAAATTGTGAAATTTTTTGTTCTAGTTCTGTGAAAAATGCCAGTGGTAGTTTGATAGGGATTGCATTGAATCTATAGATTGCTTTGGGTAGTAGAGTCATTTTCACAATGTTGATTCTTCCAATCCAAGAACATGGTATATCTCTCCATCTGTTTGTATCATCTTTAATTTCTTTCATCAGTGTCTTATAATTTTCTGCATACAGGTCTTTTGTCTCCTTAGGTAGGTTTATTCCTAGATATTTTATTCTTTTTGTTGCAATGGTAAATGGGAGTGTTTTCTTGATTTCACTTTCAGATTTTTCATCATTAGTATATAGGAATGCCAGAGATTTCTGTGCATTAATTTTGTATCCTGCTACTTTACCAAATTCATTGATTAGCTCTAGTAGTTTTCTGGTAGCATCTTTAGGATTCTCTATGTATAGTATCATGTCATCTGCAAACAGTGACAGCTTTACTTCTTCTTTTCCGATTTGGATTCCTTTTATTTCCTTTTCTTCTCTGATTGCTGTGGCTAAAACTTCCAAAACTATGTTGAATAAGAGTGGTGAGAGTGGGCAACCTTGTCTTGTTCCTGACCTTAGTGGAAATGCTTTCAGTTTTTCGCCATTGAGGATGATGTTGGCTGTGGGCTTGTCATATACGGCCTTTATTATATTGAGGAAAGTTCCCTCTACACCTACTTTCTGCAGGGTTTTTATCATAAATGGGTGTTGAATTTTGTCAAAAGCTTTCTCTGCATCTATTGAGATGATCATATGGTTTTTCTCCTTCAATTTGTAAATATGGTGTATCACGTTGATTGATTTGTGTATATTGAAGAATCCTTGCATTCCTGGAATAAACCCCACTTGATCATGCTGTATGATCCTTTTAATGTGCTGTTGGATTCTGTTTGCTAGTATTTTGTTGAGGGTTTTTGCATCTATGTTCATCAGTGATATTGGCCTGTAGTTTTCTTCCTTTGTGACATCCTTGTGTGGTTTTTGGTATCAGGGTGATGGTGGCCTCGTAGAATGAATTTGGGAGTGTTCCTCCCTCTGCTATATTTTGGAAGAGTTTGAGAAGGATAGGTGTTAGCTCTTCTCTAAATGTTTGATAGAATTCGCAGGCAGATTCTTAACCACTGCGCCACCAGGGAAGTCCCCCCAAGATTTTATTTTAAACTCTTGTATGTTATATTTGAAATTTGTTTTTTCATATTTAACTCTTTTAGTTTGTGTGGAATTTACTTTTTTGTTGGATGTGAGGTAGGGATCTAACGTACTTTTTAAAAAATTGATAGGCTTTTGCCTAATTCCACTTATTGACTTGTCCACATTTGAAATGGTGCAAGAATTTCCTTATATACATAGGGCCTCTTTCTGGACTCTCAGTTCAATTCCAGTGATTTGTTTGTGTATGTTTCTGCAGAATTCCATTAGGACAGTCCCCCTTTCCCCTGTGGCTTTATATAATACAGTTTGATACCTGATAGAGCAAATATGCTCATTTTCAAATTTTTCTTGGCTATTCTCATGCATGTGTTTTTTCAGGTGAATTTTAGAATTTACTTTGATGAGCTCTAAAAAAAAAAATCCCATTGACATTTTGATTAGAATTGTACTGAATTTATAGATGATTTGGGAAGGAGACAACCTTCACTAAAATCTTTGTATCAAGGAACAAACATATTGCGACTTTCTACTTATTCTGGAGTTGCTAATCTGATGCCATTTTAACCAAATGTCCATTGTGGTTTTGTTTTGTTTTGTATGTGATTTATGTGGTGCTAGAAATTGAGAAATTTTATGATGGTATTCCAGTGGAATCCAGGAATACTAGAATTCCCTCCAGTCCACAGCCATTATTTTCAAGTCTATAGGGTCCCTAAGAGAGAGGTTTATATTTGTACTGGCAATGAAAAACCAAAATACTTTGCATCTTGAGTAGGACTTGGGCATCAATCTCTAAGACAGAAGACTGGAATGAACCCAGCTGCTTCATGTGGAGATGCTGTTTTTCTCAATTTAGTTAAGCTTCATTTGTTTCAAACTGAAACAGGCCATGGGATGGACACCCTCCATCTCCCCAGTTCTCAAACGTGGCTAGATCTTTCCCTTACGATGTGGGCAAAGCTGCTCTAACTCACTCCTATCAGTGCTCAGGGCCTTGTAACCAGAGAGAGCCCATTTGCCCTGGCTGACTGCTGATCTGGTCTTGGCCACCTGCCTCTGGCCTTTTCTGCCCAAGTAGTAGGTTTGGCCCTGGCTGTCACTTGGAATAGAGGAAGTCCTCTCTTGAAGGCGTCTCATACCACGTCAGTCACATGGAAGAAGCAGAAAAATGATCCCGCACGTGTGTACTGACCTTTTCATGGTGATTCTACCCAGTAGCACACAGACCTATGAGTGCTCCCAAATCTGCTTCTTCCTTCCTGAGAGTCAGGGAGAAGAGTGAGAGGGGCCTTAATTCCTCACTTCTAAAGATAACACAAAAACTTGCAACCATTCTCAGAAGCATTGGTTTTCTCTCTGGGTGTTGCTTCTCTCAAATCAGCCAGAGAGAGGTGGAGTAAAAACTGGCTTGCTGAGTATTGCACATAACCCATATGTTTTCTTAACTATGCATCAACCTGCAGTGAATGACTAATTACTCATGAGATGTTCTCTTCCTTTGCTTAATGGTTCATGACATGTTCTTGATTGTCCTCCTGCCGCTCGCTTCCTTCTCAGTTTTCTTTACTGGTTTATCATCCTGTACCTGCCCATTAAATGCTGACATACCAGGGGTCAGCCGTACACCCTCTCGTCAGTCTTCTTTCCTTAAACAATCACATCCCTGCCCATGATTTCACTTACAGATGAATCCAAAATTTATATTTCTAGCCTGGACCTCTCCTTTGAGCTCAAGTTCTGCATATGTAATTGCCTGTTGGACATCTCTGCTTGGATGTCTCAAAGGAAGTATTAAATTCACCATGTCCAAAGTTTAATTCATATTCTTCCCCTGAAATGCTGTTTCCTGTCTCAGTGAAAGGCATCCCACCCAAACAGTTGTGCAAGTCAGCAACCCAGGCGTTTTCCTTGGTTGCCTTTACTAACCCCCACCCCAACCCAATCAGTCACCAGGTCCAGTTGACTTTTTTAAACCTTTTTGGTTTTGTTCTGTTACATACAGAAAAGTCATTGATCTGTGCATCTTGTTTTGATGTGGTGGTTATAAAGCATAAGCCTTGTAACCAACATTCAGGTCATTAAACACAGTTTTCAGCGCTGCAGAAAGCCCTCCTTATGAAGTATACTTCTACTCCTTCACTAGAATAAGCTCTGCCCTGAATTTTATGATAATCACTTTCTTCTCTACCTAAGGTTGCACCCAAACTTGGTAGTTTAGTTTTGCCTGCTTTTTCAACCTTATATAAATGAACCATTCATTTTGTATTCTTTACTCTGGCTGCTTTCATTCAGCATTATTTTGTGAGATTCATCTGTGTGTGATGGAGCTGTAGTTTGTCACTGTGGTACACAGTGTTTTTGTTTTTTGTTTTTTTTTTGCGGTACGCGGGCCTCTCACTGCTGTGGCCTCTCCCGCTGCGGAGCAACAGGCTCCGGACGCGCAGGCTCAGCGGCCACGGCTCACAGACCCAGCCGCTCCGCGGCATGTGTGATCCTCCCACACCGGGGCACGAACCCGCGTCCTCTGCATCGGCAGGCAGACTCTCAACCACTGGGCCACCAGGGAAGCCCAGCAGAATGTTTTTTTATACAAATATATCACGGTTGATTTTTTTGCTCTTTTTTTGGATGGGTATTTAAATTGTTTTTACTTTGCAGCAATTATGAATAATGCTGCTGTGAACACTTTTGTGATTCTTGTTTTAGTTGATAATGCCAGACTGTTTTTCAAAGTCATTGCACTAGTTTAGATTCCTACCAGCAGTGTATGATAATTCCTGTTATTCCACCTCCTTGCCAAGCCTTGGAATTGTCAATCTGTTAAAGTAACCATTCTGGTTTATATGTAATGGATTTTTTTGTGTAATTTGAGGTATATGTCATATCCAATAAGTTGCAAAAATCTTAAATGTACAGCTTGAAGAATATTTTACATATGCATGTACCATATCCATATGAAGATATAGAACATTTCCATCACTCCAGAAAGTTCTCTCTTACTCCTTTCCAGTCAGAAGCTGTTATTCTGACAAAACTGTTTTGACTTCTACCACTATAAATTTGTTTTGTCTGTTCTTGAACTTCATGTAAATGGGTTTGTAACAGTATGAATTCTTTTGTGTCAGGCTTCTTCTGCCCAGCATAATAATGTTTTTTGCAATCCATCCAAGTTGTTGGTTTTATTAGTTATTCTTTTTTTACTGCTAAAAAAATGGGACTACCCATTTTATGATTATCATTTTCTTATTGATTATTGTTTCTAAGTTTGGCTATTGTGAATTAAGCTGCTATGAATATTCTCATGCACATCTTTCTATATGTACATACTCATTTCTCTTGACTATATATCGAGGAGTGGATTTTGGGGCATCAGGTAGGCGTTTAATTTTATTAGAAACTACAGAACAGTTTCCCAAAGTGGTTGTACTATATAACACTCCTCTTTGGTTTTAATTTGCATTCCCCTGATTACCACTAGGGTTGAACAGCCTTTCGTGTGTTTATTGACCATCGTCTTTTCGAAGGGCTGATTAAAGGCTTATTAAAGTCATTTGCGCATTTTTCTATCTGGTGTTCTATCTTTATCTTGTGTGTGTGTGTGTGTGTGTGTGTGTGTGTGTGTGTGTGTATTCAGATACTCATATTGCAGATATCCTCTTCCACTCTTTGGCTTGCCTTACCTTTTCATTTTCTTAAAGGTATATTTGGATTAACAGAAATTCTTAATTTTAATGTAGTTAAGTATGTCAGTCTTTTCCTTTATAATTAGAACTTTTTGTATCCTGGTGATGAAGATATATTCTATATTATTTTCTGTTAGGTTTTGCCTTTCACATTTAGATCAACAATCTATGTGGAATTTTTTTAATGGTGTGAGATAGGGGTCAGTTTAATTCTTTTCCTATATGACTGTCCAGTTACTGTTATTGTGGCACCACTTTTTAAAATGTCCATTCTCTCCTGCTCTGTAGAGTCACTTTTGTCATAAATCAGCTGATTGTATGTACGAGGATTTGTCTGGGCTCTCCTCTTCCGTTTTTCTATTTCGTCTGTCCTTATGCCAAAGTGCCATTGTCTTAAATAAATAGTCTATTTCAGTAGTTCTCCTGGGACCATGTAGGGTCCCTGAGACCCTTTAAGGGGGTCTCTGAGGTCAAAACTATTTTCGTAGTAATAATAAGATGTTATTTGCCTTATTCACTCTCATCCTCTCATGAGTCTACAATAGGTTTTCCAGAGGATGCATGACATGTGATATTGAAATAGATTGAATAAAGGAGCAGATTTGAGAATCCAGCTGTCTCCTATTAAGCCAGATATTAAAGAGATTTACAGAAATGTAAAGCAGTGCCACTCTTCCCGCTAAATATTTTTGTTTTGGAAAACAGTTATTTTTCATAAAGTTATTTTTTTTTATTTTTATTTTTTTTGCAATACGTGGGCCTCTCACCGTCGTGGCCTGTCCCCTTGCCGGACGCGCAAGCTCAGCGGCCATGGCTCCGCGGCATGTGGGATCCTCCCGGACCGGGGCACGAACCCGTATCCCCTGCATCGGCAGGCGGACTCTCAACCACTGCGCCACCAGGGAGGCCCTCATAAAGTTATTTTTGTTAGCATGTAATGGGTTTCTTATTATTTTTAAATGAGTAAATAAATATTTCAGAATTTTCTGCTTCAGTTTCAAATGTGAAAAAAAAAAACTCACATAAACTAAAGCTCTTTAGAGTCTCAATAACTTGTAGGAGTATAAGACCAAAAAGTATGAGAATTACTACTCTAGTTTTATAAATCTTGATATGCAGTAGATAATTCTTGGTTATTTTGAGCCCCTTGCATTTGCATATATATTTTAGAATCAGCTTGTGAGGTTCCACAATGATAAGTTTAGTGGTAATCAAAATCTTTATACCGATGAGTCTTCCAATTCATGAGTATTTTCTCTCCATATGTTTTGGTCTTCTTTAATTTTTTTCTCAATAATGTTTTATAGATTTCTAAAAAGAGGTTTTGCATATCTCCCTAACAGAATTTTTGAAGAGAAAAAGGTAATTTAACAATAGGCATAAAATAAAAATCCTCAGCATTATGTCATAGCTGGGCAATGTCTTATTTTTTAGTGCTACATAAAATAATTGTAAATCTTACATCGAAGGTATCTTTTTTTAAAAGTTTTTATTGGAGTATAGTTGATTTACAGTGTTGTGTTAGTTTCACATCGAAGGTATCTTGAAGTTTATAAAATATAATCTGTAAACTCAGTGTAATAACATCTCAAACAGGGTTTTCAAAACTTGATTCTAAAGTTCATATGAAAGGACATATGTGGAATTTTAAGAATTATGAAAACCAGTGTTCATGAAGGAGGTATTAATGCTATTAAAGTCTGTGTTAAAGCTAAAGTAATTAAGAATACCAGAGTAGACAAGTTATCACTGCTCAGAGTTGAGAGTACTTAAGTGGCCTCATTTATAGAAATGTTATATATGATAAGGATGAAAACAATTCTTCAGTAAATAGTATGGGGTCAGCTGAGTAGTTATTTGGGAAAAAAAGCTAGCTTGCTATCTCACCTTAAAAAAGAAAAACTTTGGGCTTCCCTGGTGGCGCAGTGGTTGAGAGTCCGCCTGCTGATGCAGGGGACACGGGTTCGTATCCCGGCCCGGGAAGATCCCACATGCCGCGGAGCGGCTGGGCCCGTGAGCCATGGCCGCTGAGCCTGCGCGTCTGGAGCCTGTGCTCCGCAACGGCAGAGGCCACAATAGTGAGAGGCCCGCGTACAGCAAAAAAAAAAAAAAAGAAAAACTTTTATTGTGATACAATTCACAGGAAAGTATGCATACTTTAAGGGACCAACTCAACAAATTTTTATGTATGTATACACAAAGTACTCACCGCCTCAATCAAGATATAGACTATCTCCAGCATCTCAGAATTCTCCGTTATGCTTTTCCCAGTCAATACCACCTCCACCAGTGATAACCACTATTCAGACCTCTATCCATAGATTAGTTTTGCCTGGTTTTGATCTTCAAATAAAGTGAATCATATAGTAAGTCTTCTTTTGTGTCTAGCTTCTTTAGCTTAACATTATGTCTGTGAGATTTATTTATGTTGCATGTAGCAGTTCTTTTTTTACTCTTGTGTCGTATTATGTTGTGTTAATATGCCACACTTTATTCTGTTGATAGAAATTTTGGTTGTACATATTTTTGGGTGTAAGATGAATAAAACTGCTGAGAACATTCTTGTACATGTTTGTGGGGGGAGCACAAGTGCTCATTTTCTGTTGGAATTGAATGGAAATGCTGGGTCATAGGATATGTGTATGTTTAATTTTAGTATATATTGCCAAACAGTTTTCCAGAGTGACTGTACCAGCTTATACCCATCAGCAACGTATGACAGTTCCAGTTGCCCTAAGTGTTGCAGAACCCCAGAAACCATAAAGAAAAAAAGTTGATGAATTCACATAAAGACAGACAAAACCTATGCTTGGCAATAACTAGCATAAAACAAAGTTGGAACTCCAAAGATAAACTGGGAAAAAAATTTGCCATGCATCATATTTAAGGAGCTAATTTTCTTTAAAAAGAAAAACCAAAAAATCTGGGAGTCCTTTTAAATCAATTCAGAAAAGACCAACAACTCAGTAGTCAAGTGGGACAGGACATTCAAAGACAGTTGAAAGTAAAAACAAATAATTTTAAACAGGAAATGATCCCCAGTTTCAATCATAATTAGAGAAAAGCAAATTGAAAGTATATTGAAAGCATTTTTAATATATATGATTGGCAAAGAAAAAAGTTTGATTAATGTAGCTAAGACGTAGAGAAATAGCTACTTCCATTTAGTAATGGTAGGATTCTAAACTATGGAGAGCAGACAATATCCATTAAAATTAACAATGCATGTACCTCAAGAGTAATATGGATAAATTGTGATGTATTACACAATGGAATATTACAGAGAGAAAGAATGAATGAATTACAGGACTTCCCTGGCTGTCCAGTGGTTAAGATTCCGTGCTTCCAGTGCAGGGGGCGCGGGTTTGATCCCTGGTTGGGGAACTAAAATCCCACATGCCGCGTGACGCAGCAAAAAAAAAAAGAATGAATGACAGTTCATACACCATATGGATGATTCTCACAAACGTAATATTGAGTGGAAACACCTAAGTTCAAAACCAGACAAAATTAATCTATGGTGTTAGAAGTCAGGGTAGTGTTACCCTTGATGGAGCTCACTGAAAGGGAACACAAGAAGGGCTTTGAGGGGCTTGTAATGTCCTGTATCTTGATGTGGGTGCTGGTTACATGGTTGTGTTTACATTGGGAAAATTCATCAAGTTATAAACCTAGGATTTGTGAATGTATGCTGTACTTCAATAACAATTTTAAAATAAAAAGTGTATATACATAGTCATAAAGCACATACCTTTGTTTTAGCAATTCCCTTCTATGCTTGTAAGCACACACATACATAAACATACACATTTGTATATATGGAGGTTAAATAATATGAGCATATTAACTGCTGTGTTTGTAATAGTAAAATTTTGGACAAAACCTATTTATCCATCAGTGGGGAACTGGTAAAATAACTAATGGTATAGTCATACAATGAATTAGTAGTAGCTCTTAAAAGGAGTAAGGCAGTTCTTTATGAACTCCTTTAGAAATATCTCTAAGATATATTAAGTGAAAAGACCAATGTGCATGAACACTATGTAGTATGCTACCATTTCCATTTGGGTATTTTCTTTTAAGGCATGTACATACAGGCATATATAAATAGAATATCTCTAGAAGGATAGAAAGACATACTAATGCTGGCTTTCTCTGAGGAGAAGTGGGTGGCTGGGGGCAAAGTGGGAGACACTTGCTCTGCATACTGTTTTGTGACTTTTAAATTAAAAAAAATTTTAATTGTGGCAAAATCTACATAACATAAAATTTACCATCTTAACCATTTTAAGTGTGCAGTTCAGTACTTACTGTTAAGTATATTCACGTCTTTGTGCAAGCAGTCTTCAGAACCTTTTCATACCCATTAAATAACTCTTCATTTCCTCCTCACCTTGACCCCTAGCAATCACCATTCTACTTTTGTTGTTTCTATGACTTTGACTACTCTAGATACCTCATAAAGAAGAGTCACACAGTACTTGTCTTTTTGTGACTGGCTTATTTCACTTAGCATAATGTCCTCAAAGTTCATTTAACCTATTTTGTGACCTTTGAATTCTGTACCTTGTCCATTTATTACTTATTTTTAAAAGATCATTAAAATAAAAAGTTATGACCTTATTATTCAGAGCTGGCTAATTATATGGTAAAACGTTGATAATGTGTATTATTCACCTTAACCAAAATTTAATGCCAGTTTTGGCAGCAAAACAACTTTATGCCAGCGTGCCCTTTGAAGCTTTATTTCATCTGTAGGTGCCAACCAAAATGCAGGCTTATCAAGTCCCCAGTCTCTTGACCCTCAGTCTGCTCAGTAGTTTTTACCCTGGGTTTATTGTCCAACTTTGATCTTCTCAAAATCTAGTTCTTTACGCCAGGCACAGCCTGGTTCTCTGCCAAGGGCATTGCTTCCTCTTTGCAGATTTCTCCTCTATCTCTGATCTGTTTAAGAGGGTTTCTTGTTCTGCTAGCTGTTCAGTACTGCTTGAGATCATTAGTCTAGAGCCTTCTGCAGTAATCTTGTTTCCTGTGAATTGAAACTCATTGTTTCATTGGAATTGTTGACTGTGGGGATTGATGTGGAGACAAAGGAACAAGTTGAAATGGCTTTGGAGTTTATGGGAGGAATTTGTACCATTAAATAGAAAGGGACAGGCAGGCTCTAGGTGGAAGATATGTGACTGTTTTTTGAAAATTTTGGTTTGAGATGCTGGCCTATGAAATAGCAGGAGCTGTGAGCTAGACATGGGGATTTAGAAAATAAACTTCTCATTATAAATTTGTTTTTTATGTGTGTATGTGTGTATAGAAAATACAGAAAAATATATAGAATAAAAAGTATTCATAAAACAGATAATCATTCTTAACATTTAATTGAATTAACTCCTGGGTTTTTTTATGGTTACTTACATATAAATGTATATAAATAAACTCACATTTTAAGACGTAGTTGAGATTTTACATTTTGTATTCTGCCTTTTTTTTCTTTGTGTTCTATTCATGAATGAAGAAGTCCAAGGCCAGTTACATATGGTGCTTCTGTTGTGTTAAGAGTCAGCAGCAAAAGAGGTCATAAAGGAAACTGTGGAGCTTGTTGAAATTACACATGGTGAGATCCTGCACAGATGGAGAACAAAATATGGCAAGGACAGAACTTTGGAAACTTGCCTGTATTTGAGGATTCAAGAATAAGTCATAATCAGAGAAGTAGAATTAAAAGAGTTTAGTGTCAAACTGAGAGTGGAGCAGATTCTAAGAAAAAAAAGTAGTAGTTGGCATTGTTAGATATTTTTTTAAAAAGAGGTAGAGCTGAATGAACTAAGAAAAAGGCTTTAGATAGGAAATTGTAAAATAGTTGATTTACAAAACTTATTCTGTCCAGCAATGAGGGAGTAACAATGACTGAATTTACCTTGCTACCTTAAGCAACTAGAAAACTAGGCAATGTAAGAAATAACAGTTACAAGACATTGGATAACAGGCAGCACAGGAACTATGATCACTGAAAGAAGAGAAGCAAACCTTCTGAGCTCTATGGTTGCCTCAGTTTATTATCTGGAGGTGGTTTTCAGGCTGCAGAGCAGGAAT